>NC_067477.1:5047328-5231571 GCF_947179515.1 Apodemus sylvaticus | reverse complement strand
TTTTATTCTTTAATACCTTTCTGTAGTCCAGTCATTGCCACCCTCTGGGTCCAATCTCCCACATTTTCTCATCTCATTTCTGTTTCCACCTGTCTTCAAAAGGAAGCACCCCAAACCCCTCACCGGGCTTCCACAAACCAAGGGGCTTTAAGTATCTTGACAGTTAAGTGAATTTTCTCACATTGAAGCCAGACCAGTCAGTCCTCTACCATATATGTGTCAGGTGTCTCACACCAGCACATATATACAGCCTGACTAGGGGTTCAGTGTCTGAGCGACCACAACACTCTGGGTTTATATATAAACAAGGACAAGAAAATGGAAATCTTTTAAGTGTTTAACAGTGAATCTTCATAGTTTTTGAGCATGAAAACATATGTCAATCACATAAGGTACATTTAGTTTAAGAAAGGAAACCACAGAGGACACAGACACCCTCCCTATACCCAATACCCTTTCTGTTGGGGATTCATGGCCCCATTGTGACCCCTGCTGGTCAGAAACTCTCCTGCAGGTAGATTTTCCATCACTTAAATGAAGTTTCCCAGTCTGATTCAGAAATAACATAACTCTGCAACTAGTGTGCTTGCAGGGCTCAGATTCAGTGAGAAATGGTTATTGATTATCTGGAGATGATGACTGATGGCTCAGACTCTTAATTTAAGTTGTTTCTGCATTATCATCACTGATGCTCTCAAAGTCATCTGCTTTCCTAGTGGTAGTTGGTTCTAGCTCTTACAGTTTTCATTTGTAATAAAGTGTTAACCAGAGAGATTGTGGTCTTATTGAGGCTTCATGAGGCTTCGCCTGTGCAAAAGAAGATGAGGACAGAAAGACAACAATGAGTCTTGGACATCACCTCATTTATCCATGTCCATGTATTCCTTGGACACTGACATACAGGAGTCAACAGAAAGGAGGGAATCCCAGTGGTACTCACAGAAGAGTTAATAGTACAAAAATTCACATTAAAAGGAATTTGAAATCAAGCAAATGTATACTGCACCACAATCTCTTTCCAAATCTGCATGCACATGCTTTTACTGAGAAAAAGGAAAAAGAAAAATCACATTGACAATGAGTCTAACTGGTGGAAATATGTGATCTTACAAAGCTTTATCTATCCCTGTATACCTTTCCAATACAGGATCTCCTTATTCCTGTGCAGAGTTTATCTAGTTAAGCTTTTACAGTATTTGATATATTAACTGATGAAGGATGTATTAAGAATATTGTCCCAGGTATTAGAGACACAAGCAGCACTGTGTAGGAATGTGTGTTCATATGTAGTTAAATATCTGAAGAACATCTATACACATTAAAACAAAAATACATACTACTTTAATTCAATTGTGTTCAAACTTCTGGTTCATTAATTGTATGATCCTAATTATTACAGAATAGAAGGAGGTGGACCAGTTGAATGCATGCCCTCTCTTCTATAACTTGTCAGATTATATGTGATGACCTGAGAATTATCAGTACACAGGGCAGCATTAATGATTTCTGACTCTAGAGAAATAGTTATCTCTATTACATAGGAGGATAGATTGTTTTATGTTGACCTGTCAGAACTCCTGAAGTGATGGGTAATATATATGATTCTGTTCTTCATATTACAATGAATGAAATGCTGATGTATCTCATGAGCTTCAATGCACAGGAGTGCATGCCTACTTTAGTAGTATGGATTTATATAAACTTCCTTCTCTTATATTGTAATCCCTTCATCAAATTCTGTGATCCTAAGAATGTAATAAATCATATGAGCTTATTCTCCTAAGTTAACATAATATGAGTATCATAATACTTGATGATCAGTTGCAATATCTCTACAAGAGCTTACCTTACATAAATGAACATATTGATGTATACTGTTTTTTCTATTCCTCCATTTCATTGTGTGTCTCCTCCCCCCCCCCCCCCCCCCCCGCAACTAAGCTGGCTGGCGAGTCACTCAACTCTTCAGATAGCTACCTCCGGCCTTTGTTCTGTGAACAATAGGCTCCGCACCTCGGCTATTGACACTGCCCCCAAGCCTGTGTTTACCTGAGTCGCCGGCCCGAAGGCAGACGACCCGCTGAGACCTAGAGCCAGAGAATTCACAAGACCGCCTCTGAAGCCACACACTTGTGGGGGGTTGGTCGATCCCCCAAAATACTATTTAACCTGTCTTAAAATTATTAAAACCAGTCTTGACCGGAATCCCCGCCTTGACTCAAATCCCTTTTCGTCTCTTCTGTCCCTGTTACCCCAAAATTCTCTCAACAGGTAACCCGGTTTACATGTGGCTGCTGGCAGCTACATAATTGGCGCCTGAACGTGGGAAAACCTGGTACGGGAGAATTTCCTGAGGTAGCCCTATCCAGCGAAGCTTCGCAGAAAAGGTGATAAGAAGTGGTATCCGCACAGTAAGCAACATAGAGGTCAAAACTAGCGCTAGTGAATATCGTGTCTATCGTTGTGAGTGCAGAAGGGATACAGTTTTTCAAGCAACTGTGTAGGCCCGGCACAGTGACCGCTTGGGTTGAAAAGATAGGGAAAATGGGACAGGAAAGTTCGCGCGAGAATTGCGCATGCAACATTCAAGAGTTGCTTCAGGCAAAAGGGATAGGGTTTAAAGAAGAAAGATTGGAGGATTTCTTGGACCAGATATATTCCTGTTGTCCTTGGTTCCAAGAAAAACGAACGTTAAATGAGAGAACTTGGCTGAGAATTGGTAATTCGCTAAAGGCAGCCAAGGCAGACAATATCACTCTCTGCCTCTGGACTCTGATTAAGGACATCGTAGATGAAGGAGGTTTGGAAGAATTAGGTGTTATTCAAGAAAGTGAGGATTTTCAAGTAAAAGGCCTTGTAGAGAGGATCCCTGTTATAGAAGATTCTCCACAATCTGAGTCTCGTAAACACAGAGACAGTTCTGATGAGCATATTGTAAGAAAAAAAATAGCTCATCCCGAGAAAGGAGCGACCGAAGTTCATGGAGAAACTTGGCCCCCCGTAGCGCCATCTGCTCCGCCTGTGACTTTGATGGCAGAGGCCGAGATCCAGAAGGACATGCAATTACAAAAGTTAGAGTTTGAAATTAAATTGCAGAAATTGACTAATGAATTACAGGAGCTAAAAAGGGTCTCTAATACTAGAGAGAACAATAACTCGGAGACCCGCCAGTCGCCATTAGAAAGAGTTATAAACCAGGCCCGCGGGGAGGGGCAGGATACGTCAGAAATCTTAGCTTTTCCAGTCCTTGAGATAGAAGACCAGGACAATGTGATTAGACAATATCAGACCTTAGAATTTAAGGTGATAAAAGAATTAAAGCTAGCCGTAGCCCAGTACGGCCCGACAGCTCCCTTTACACAGGCGTTATTGGATACTGTGATAGAGTCGAATCTAACTCCACAGGATTGGAAAACGCTGTGTAAAGCTACATTGTCGGGGGGAGATTTCTTGCTTTGGAGTTCTGAATGGCGTGAGGCTAGCAAAAGAACCGCCGCCACTAACACTCAAGCAGGCCATCCAGAATGGAGTGCGGAGATGTTACTGGGGGAAGGCCTATATGAAGGAAATAATAACCAGATTGGGTTTCCCATCGCAGTGTATGCGCAGATTGCGATGGCCGCCCACCGTGCTTGGAATCTGTTACCAGCTAAGGGAGATCTTAGTGGAAATCTAACAGCTGTGAAACAGGCTCCCGACGAACTCTTTCAGGATTTCGTAGACAGATTGCTAAAAACGGCTAATAGAATTTTTGGAAACTCTCAGGCAGAGAATCCGCTGGTGACTCAACTAGCCTATGAGAATGCTAATGCGGCCTGCCGGGAAGCCATTAGACCCCAGAGGGGAAAGACAGACCTAGCTGGTTACATCCGTCTTTGTTCTGAAATCGGTCCTTCCTATAATCAGGGTTTAGCTATGGCAGCAGCGCTGCAGGGAACCACGATCCAGGGGATTCTTTCACAGAGACAAGGGAATAGAAGGTGTTTTAAATGTGGTAGTCTGGGTCATTTTAAAAGTGATTGTCCTGATAATAAGCCCAGTATAAACGGGCAATCAGGTGGTCCACCAGGAACATGCCATAAGTGTAGAAAAGGAAATCATTGGGTTAAGGGATGCAAGTCAAAAAATAACTTTCAAAGTAGACCCGTGTCGGGAAACGGGGGGAGGGGCCAGCCCCAGGCCCCGATGCATCAGACTGTTTGTGGGGCACAGCTGCTGCCGAGCCAAGGAAATCCATCTTTGACCTCGCCAGAGCTACACCAGGAAGTGCAGGACTGGACCTCTATTGCGTGTGCCATGCCGTACTAGCGCCAGAAATGGGAGTTCAGGTTTTGCCCATGGGAGTCTTCAGACCATTACCCAAAGGCACTTGGGGATTGCTGCTAGGACGAAGCAGTTCTACTGTAAAGGGACTGCAGATTTATCCAGGAGTCATAGACAGTGACTATGAGGGAGAAATTAAAATTATGGCTGCTTCCCCTCATGGTGTCATAACTATACCGGCTAATCAAAGAATTGGCCAGCTAGTTTTGGTCCCTTTACATCCACTGCCTTCCAAATTCATTAAAGATAAAAGAGGGGAGGAGGGTTTTGGCTCCTCCGGAGTGTTTTGGGTTCAGTCTATTACAAATAAAAGACCTAACCTTAAATTGACTATTGAAGGAAAGAGTTTTGAAGGATTAATAGATACGGGAGCTGATGTTACAATTATTAAGGGACAGGACTGGCCGTGTAACTGGCCATTGACAGAGACCCTAACGCATCTGCAGGGTATCGGTTACGCAAACAACCCCAAACAGAGCGCAAGACTTTTAACTTGGAAAGATGCAGAGGGAAATTCAGGACAAATTCGGCCTTTTGTGATGCAGAACTTGCCGACTACTCTCTGGGGTAGAGACCTTCTATCTCAGATGAATTTAATTCTGTGTAATCTTAATGAAATCGCCTCTAAGCAAAAGACAGTGTCGGAGGAAACCGTACCTGCTCAGGGGCTTGGAAATGAAGGACAGGGCACTAGAAAGTTTAAAAACCCCCAGGCAAACCCTAACTCTAGAAGTCTGGGGCATTTTCGGTAATGGCCACTATCCTGCCTGCACCCCACGCCGATAAAATTCAATGGCTTAGTGACAATCCTGTGTGGGTCGATCAGTGGCCTTTATCTAAGGAGAAATTGGAGGCCGCCTCTCTGCTGGTGCAGGAACAGTTAGAGGCGGGACATTTAACAGAGTCATTATCTCCATGGAACACGCCAATATTCGTAATTAAAAAGAAGTCCGGCAAATGGAGATTGTTACAGGATTTAAGAAAGGTAAATGAAACAATGTTGCCCATGGGAACCTTACAAGCGGGTCTTCCATCCCCCGTGGCTATCCCAAAAGGGTTTCATAAAATAGTCATAGATTTAAAAGATTGTTTCTTTACCATTCCTTTGCACCCTGAAGATTGCAAAAGGTTCGCTTTCAGTGTTCCTTCTATTAACTTTGCAGAGCCTATGAAAAGGTTTGAGTGGACAGTGCTTCCCCAGGGTATGGCAAACAGCCCGGCTTTATGCCAGAAATTCGTAGCACAGGCCATTCAACCTGTGAGACAGAAATGGCCAGATATTTACTTTATCCATTTCACAGATGATTTTCTAATTGCAGGAAAAAATCCTCAGACCTTGCTTTTATGTTTTAGAGATTTGCAGCAAGCCTTGGTCGCTAAAGGGCTGCAGATAGCTCCAGAAAAGGTTCAGATCCAGGAGCCATATAATTATCTGGGTTATAAACTTACTGACCAGTCAATTTTTTCCCAGAAGATAATTATCCGCAGGGACAATTTGAAAACTTTAAATGATTTTCAGAAGTTATTGGGTGACATTAATTGGCTTCGGCCGTATTTAAAACTTACAACAGGAGAATTACAACCTTTATTTGATATTCTTAAAGGAGATGCTGATCCGACATCCCCTAGGGTATTAACTTCAGAAGGACTTTTTGCTTTACAGACAGTGGAGAAAGCTATTGAGAACCAATTTGTTACCTATATAGATTATTCCTTACCTCTGCATCTGCTAATTTTTAATACTACTCATTCGCCTACAGGATTGTTATGGCAAAAGACTCCTCTGATGTGGATTCATTTGAGGGTGTCTTCTAGGAGTAATATTTTGCCATATTTTGAGGCAGTGGCCCACGTAATTATGCTTGGTAGAAAGCAGGCGCTGACTTATTTCGGTAAGGAGCCAGACTTTATTATACAACCTTACAGTGTAAATCAGGATGAATGGCTAAAACAGCATAGCACAGATTGGCTGCTAGCGCAGACTGGTTTTAAAGGGTGTATAGACAATCATTATCCTCAAGACAAGTTAATAAAGTTTTTAAACATGCATGAGGTTGTATTTCCTAAAATGACATCTCTACGGCCGCTGCAGAATGCACTCCTAGTTTTCACAGATGGTTCATCAAAAGGAAAAGCCGGATATTGTGTTAACAATCAGCAGGTGGTCGTAGAAATGCCTGGGTTATCCGCTCAGTTATCAGAGCTTACAGCAGTGCTGTGTGTTTTTCAAACTGTAAATAGTACGTTTAATCTCTTTACTGACAGTGCTTATGTTGCATTTTCTATACCGCAATTAGAAACCTGTGGCACGTTTAATTTTAATACGCCAGCTGGATCCTTGTTTTCACAATTGCAAGGTATCATTCTTGCTAGAAAAAATCCTTTTTATATAGGACATATCAGATCCCACTCAGGTCTCCCTGGACCTCTGGCTCAGGGCAATGAGTGCATTGACAAGGCGCTAATTGGTCAAGCCTTGGCACTCACACCCATAGAATTGGCAAAACATGATCATGATAAATTTCATCTTTTGAGTCATACGTTGAGACTCCGCCATAAGATCACAAAAGAACAAGCTAGAATGATCGTAAAGCAATGCCCTAATTGTCTCACTTTAGCACCAGTGCCCCATTTAGGGGTTAACCCACGTGGCCTTGTGCCCAATCAAATTTGGCAAATGGATGTAACTCACTATGCGGAATTTGGGAAATTAAAATTTATACATGTTTGCATTGATACGTGCTCAGGACTTATTTTTGCTTCCCTGCATATGGGAGAAGCCTCTAGAAATGTAATTGATCATTGTTTACAAGCCTTTAATACCATGGGGGTACCTAAGGTCATTAAGACAGACAATGGACCAGCCTACACTGGTAAGAACTTTATCTCTTTTTGTAAGGAATTTAATATAAAACTTAAAACTGGAATTCCTTATAATCCAATGGGGCAAGGAATAGTGGAGCGTGCCCATCGCACACTTAAAAATTGGCTTATTAAAACTAAGAAGGGGAATTTATATCCTCCTCGGTCTCCAAAATCACATCTTGCCTTTGTTTTATTCGTTTTAAATTTTCTCCAAACGGATGCTAAAGGCCAGTCTGCCGCTGACAGACATTGGCATCCGGCTACTTCTAATTCCTATGCCATGGTTAAGTGGCGGGATCCTTTAAATAATTCATGGAAAGGCCCAGACCCCGTTTTAATATGGAGAAGAGGTGCGGTGTGCATTTTCTCACAGGAAGAAGAAGGAGCGCGTTGGTTGCCAGAGAGATTGGTAAGACAAGTAGATTCCACCCCAAAAACGGTTGGTAAGTATAATTAGGTCAGAAGGCTGTTTTTCAAGCCGCCCCCCATTTACTTGGGGAGATATAGTTCCTTTGCCTCCCATTTACTTGGGGAGATATAGTTCCTTAGTGTTCTTGCAAATTAAGTTGCAAGCCAGGCCTCTTGCCTGAGTGGATTCCACCCCCAAAACTCTAGGTAAGTATAATTAATTCAAAGGCTGTTTTCAAGCCACCTCCCAGTTACTTGGGGAGGTATAGTTCCTTTGTGTTCTTGCAAACTAAGTTGCAAGCCAGGCCTCTTGCCTGAGGCCACTGAATTTCAATTAAACAAAAACCGGTTTGAGCTCCCAAGACTAACCAGACAGGTTCTCTTAATCTCCTTTTATATTTCAAGCAGATAACACTCAGAAGACGAAATTCCTTCAGCATGGCCTCAGGTTGAGGATGGGTAGCCTTTTCAGCCAGCCAGCGCTTAGCCGCAGAGAATTTACTCTGCCAGTGGAATTCCTCGGAGATGAGGCTGCATGATACTCGGAATCATGCGTGTTTGTTATTACAACAAACATGGGCATCAGTTGAGGTGCAAGGCGAGGCACTGCAAGGGAAAGGGAAAAAATTCCTCGCTCCGAGTTTCCCTGAAAAGCACGCCCAGCTGCATGGGGGTTTGACATCGAAAGACTGTCCTGGAAAAAAAAAAGGCGGTCTAACTCCCCCCCCCCCCCTGAAAAAGATGTCCATAACGCATAAGGGGGCTAGGGCCAATGCTTTCACTCACTGGTGAATGCCCGTCATCCATTGGATGAATTTAACTATTTCCACTGAGTTGTTTAAAATTAATAATTAAGGGGGAATTGCCTCGTCCCCCCCCCCCCCCGCAACTAAGCTGGCTGGCGAGTCACTCAACTCTTCAGATAGCTACCTCCGGCCTTTGTTCTGTGAACAATAGGCTCCGCACCTCGGCTATTGACACCGCCCCCAAGCCGGTGTTTACCTGAGTCGCCAGCCGACCCGCTGAGACACCGACCCCAAGCCGGTGTTTACCTGAGTCGCCTGCCCGAAGGCAGACGACCCACTGAGACCTGGAGCCAGAGAATTCACAAGACCGCCTCTGAAGCCACAGACTTGTGGGGGGTTGGTCGATCCCCCAAAATACTATTTAACCTGTCTTAAAATTATTAAAACCAGTCTTGACCGGAATCCCCGCCTTGACTCAAATCCCTTTTCGTCTCTTCTGTCCCTGTTACCCCAAAATTCTCTCAACAGGTAACCCGGTTTACATGTGGCTGCTGGTAGCTACAATTGTGTTTTAATTTTCCTTTCTCCTCTGGTTGGGCATATTATTCAATGATGACAAACCCCTAGCAGTTCCTTTTGGTTTATCTATATTTGAGTTTTATGAATACCATGTAAGGGACTGGACATTATTTTCACTATTCGATGTCCCTTACAGATGGGATTATGTCTGGAAACTGGCTCACATCTTCTTATTCTGATTCCTTTACAAACTTATAAACATGGTATTCTCACGGTTCACCCATAAGATGCAGGAATTTCACTTTTAGAGATGTTTTATGGAATCTCTGTAATGTTCTGTCTGAACCTTACATACAAAGTCACTTACCAACAAATTCTATAGCTCTTTTATCTGCAACAATGACCTGAGTCATCATCTGGAATTACTAAACACTGAGGATGACTGTCTTATACATTATTCCAAAGTCTGTAAAATATGATCTTATAATATTATAGATAGTGTTCTGTAAGAATTATGTAATTACAGGGCACAATATTGGGAATGGGGGAGTCTATGAGTTTGAAATCACTGATGAATGCATATCACTGCAAGCTCCTACCCCCTGAATATCATAAAAGAACCAGGATGTTTAAAAATCTTTGTTGAGACTATTTCAAAATAACAAGATGGTGGTTGCAAATACCTTTAATCACATGATATGTGGGAAAGGAACCCATGAATCTCTGAGTTTGAGACTAAACTCATAGAGAGAGTTCCAGGACTTCCCGATCTATACAGAAAAACCTTGCTTAGAAAATCAATGCAAGATAAAACAGTACTTTAACAGCAATGTTGGTCATACCCTAGGTATAAGACATTGATTGTGTGATCAAGGATTTCTGCTCCAAAGTTTTTGACCCAATTATGGTAGATATATGGGCTCACATTAAAATCATCATGAATATAAGAACATAGTTTTACTATGCATTTCCTAACTCTGAATAAAAACAACCAAGACTCATGCTTATTTATTATAGATTTAAGTCTTATCTTCCTCCTGTTTGCAACTAGCTCTTATAACTTAAATTAATCCATGTATATTAATCTATGTTCTGCTAAATGGCTTTTTACTCAACCCTGTCCTGCTACTTCCTCTGCATCTGGTCCTCCAAATCTGCACATGACTCTTGCAGAGTTCCTATTTCTCCCCATAAGTGATGCCTATTCTCTCCTTTGTGACAGGCCACAATGTTTTTATTAAACCAGACAAGAGCTGGGAGGGGAAGTGTTTACAAAATGTGATTGGAGATATAAAAACAATGCTAAACACTGGTTTGTATTGAAATTTCAGCTGCCCAAAAACAATGTATATGAACAATACAAAGACAATCTTTCCACAGTGCACAAAAAGATCACCCCAAAACAGGAATATGTAGAACAAATTCACTAATTTAATACTGTTTTTCTCTGTATCTCACATGCAAGGTCACTACAAAATTTCCTTATGAAATGAGAATTAATTTTTATAATTCTTGTTTATATATTCAATACTTAGGCAACATTTGAGCAAGTCTACAGGCTCAGCTTCCCAGTATTTTCAGCTCAATGACAGTTTGGTGCTCCTTCAGATTTTCTGGCATACCTTAAAGCAGGGCTGTAGCACTGTGCCTGACACATTAATAGATATCATAGTCCACAAATGCCAGGTTATTGAGCTCCATTTAACAGTGCTAAACATTGTGACTGCATCTAGTATCATCTTTCTAATAACAGGGATTTGTCTGTCTGTGCCCATACTTATGAATAGAAGAATGCATTACCATAAGAAGTCTCTGTTCATGTTCTGAGAAAATGTATGAGCACTGTAACATGTAATGCTCTCTATAGATTTGTCCCTGATTATTTTAAGTGCAGAGAAACAGGAAAGGATGTATCAATAGAGCAATAGGCAACTGACCAGAAACTACTAAAAACTATGACCAGATTGTACATGAAAATGCCAGAAATAAACAAATGTGTTTTGTCTTTCTAGGATGTGCTAATTTGCTGAATTCTAAATATACACAAAATTTAGGGCCCCTTCCCCAGTTTTTTTTAATTTCCTTTAATTTTAGAAATGGGTGTTTTATGCAATATGTTCAGATCACACTTTTCCTTTCTTCCACCTCTTTCTAGCTCCTGATTCCCTCACTACCAACCCAACTTCACAATCTTTCTTTCTCTCCTTATTTAACAAAACACAAACAAAATCAGCACCTGGCATCATTCTCTCTCTCTCTCTCTCTCTCTCTCTCTCTCTCTCTCTCTCTCTCTCTCTCTCTCTCTCTCCCTCTCCCTCTCTGTCCCCCTCTCCCTCTCCCTCTCTCTCCCTCTCTCTCTCTTACCACATACACACACACACACACACACACACACACACACACATTTTTCTCTCTCTAAAGAACACTAAATCTTAAACCAAATATTCAAAGAAAAAACTCATAAGAGAAAGACTGCCTAAGGAGTCATAAGACATGCCTCTTAACATTTGCCACTGTGATTTATTTTATCCAACTCCTAGACATAGGGCTTGACTTCAAGTGTGGTTAATATATCGAGTCATTCTCCACTGAGGTAGATTTAAAATTTTTTGCAAGGGAACACAAGTACCATATAAATTATTGGCTAATGGTGGGAGCACATATCCTCTACCTCCTCACTGCAGCAGATGCCACTGGCTTTAACCTATATAACCCCTGTTTTTGCTCCCAGTCTATGAAAGTTCCTATGTGCATCAATCCTATCATTTTAGGTGAGTAACATTCTTTGAACTCTTCCATTGTCACTGGTTCTTAGAATATTTTCTCTAAGGATAATATACCCTCAGCCCTGGGGGGGGGTGCGTTTTGATGATGACAAACTGAATGCTCCAATATCTCACACTCTCTATGAATTGCACATCTTTTGTTCTCTATTGCTTCCATTGCTGCAAGAAATATTTAAATCAATGTTGGATTGACATATAGATTTAAGTTTATATATGGCTATGTGATTAAAAATCATCTTATTAATGTAATGGTTTATTAAAACAACAGCCTTTGGTTTTTCACTAGGAATATAGTCTGTCCAATTTCAGATTCTTAGCAACCTTAACCTTTATTGTTGGAGTACTATTAGGCCCCTTTCTGCAAGTCAAAACTGCAGTGAGAACTCTGCCAGTCTCCCAAGTGTCACCAGTTAATTGCTCCTAGATTGTGACCAGACTTTCTCCTACTCAGAGCACATACCAAGACATTGTAAAACAATTAAACAAAGGTCATAAAAAGGTAACTAATGATTTATTATGGGTGCTAGGACAGTAGATAAAATATTTACTGTGTTATCTATAGAAAATTTCACTAACCACTTAGTTATGGTTTTAAACATTCAGTGAACATGTGAAGACAGGTGATGGATGTTTAGATAGATAGTTACTCCTAATGGATATGCATGTAAACATTCTATGTAGTAAACTTCTATTACAATTTATGATTTGATTTTAAGTGAACTTATGATGAACTTTGTAATATGTGATCATGTATTCTGAAATATGTATCATTACAGATGACAAACAGAATTTTGTGAGAACAACAGAATTTTTCATTTTCTATCTCATAGAAAATAGAAATTTTCCCTTAGAAGAATGGATAGAAGAATTTTTTCCTTAGAATAATTTCCCCAGCATTGTAAATTGTTGCCTCAAATGGTACCTTAAAGAAGATGAGTTAGGACTCTCAACTGCGTCTTGCAAACCTGTAGGACAGAGAATTCATAGTTATGGAGGGTGAGAAATAGTTGATATTGCCTACTGCCATGAGCAGAGGTTGATTGATATTGGGTATAATCAGTACCTGGGTTATGCCAGAAGCCATCAGCTCTGGCTTTAATTGTTTACTGCCATCAGGAGTGGTTGATAGGAGGTGCCATCAGCACCTGGCCAGGTTGTTTGGGTACCATCATTACATGGGTTTTACAAAGATATATCAGCTCTGCTTTAAATTGCCTGTTGCTATCAGCAGAGGTGAGTGATAGGTGCCATCAGCATGTGATTATTTTCATTGGGTACCATCAGTGCCCAGAGGAGCTTGCCTGCTGCCATTAACAGAGGCCAATATTAGGTGTCATTAGTGTCTAGCTATATTGTTTGGAGCTATCAATACCCATCCTAGGTCAGGTGTCATCAGCTCTAGCTTGTGTGTATTTCATGGGTAGCTCTCAGGATGGGACAAAATGAATGAACAGACACAGTTCTTTAAAGATGTTATTAAACATACTTTTAAAGAAAAAGGCACTGATGTTAACACTAGCCAGCTGACTGACATTTATCAGTTTATACAAACTGCCAGTCCTTGGTTTCCAGGAAGGAAAACTTTAGATGTGGATACATGGGAGAAAATAGGGTTAGATATTAAACTAGTTTACAGAAAATGGAGGATCTGCATGTTTCTTACAATGTTTGCTATTTGGAATGTGGCAAGGAAGGCATTTACAAAAAGGTAAATTGGCATTTACAAAAAAGCCAGGTGTGCTCAGGAGATATTAGATTCAGCCCCTTGTGAGGGGATTCCATTACTACAGTCTCACTCAGAATCTAAGAAAAATGTTAACTCCACAACAACAATGTCTGAGAAACATAGCTCAGGAGAGGTTAATGGTGAATCAGAAGAGGAAAAATCAACCTCAGGGAAGGAAACTTACTCAGAAAAGAAATTAACAAAATATCATAAATATAACTAGAATACCATGTAGCATTTAAATATAAGTCAATTCATAAGACCCCCAAAAAAACACAAAAATAAACCAAAGGGACTTATCAGATTTATTGCTGGTACACTCCAAACTGAACAACAGAGTAAATTGGTAGGCCATTTCCCAGGGAGTATGGAGACTAACAAAGAGCATAAGGATCACTTGTGGGAACCTTGCACCTTTGAGCTACTTATCACACCTCATGATTGGTTTGAAATATCCAGAGCCTATCTAACTAAAGATGAATTTTGAATTTTTACTATGGATGTGTGTGTTGCCAATGAAGCTCTATAAAATGTCAGCTGCAGCTCTAGAAGCATGGAGATACTTGCCTAATAGAGATACAAATTCTAAAGGGCTTGCTAATATAAAGCAGAGACCAGAATAACCTTTTGAGGCATATGTAGCCCAGCAAATGGAGGAAGTTGAGAACATGGTTCTTAGCTCTGAGGCAAAGGATGTTCTTTTAAAACAATTGGCTTTTGAGAATGCTATGCTCACTTGTCTTCTAACTTCAATTTAAAAATTTGGAAATATTTTTGACCATATTAAATGATTGACTGAGGTTATTCCTTCATATCTTCAAGTTGTGGTCATGCAATGCTTTACAGAGCAAAACTGCCACTCAATTACTAATTAATCAAGGAAAAAGAAAATCAGATCATACAGGGTTAATCTACAGATGGTATTTACAGGGCAGACCTGGACATACAAGTAAACAATGTCCTAACAGGTGTCACAAATTTTAATTCTCCTGGGCCCACTCAGAACAGAAATCCAACCAGGTATCATCCTTGTCGGAAATGGTACCACAGGCTTAAAGAGTGCCAAACTTTCATAAAAATGGTACTGCCTTATGTGTTGCTACTGTACTCCCTAATAATACAGGAATATTATCAAATCAAGGATACTATATGAGGGACCTACCTCAGGACCCTTAAACTATAGAGGTAATTCAACAGCCTCAGTTGACCAATCCATCAATCATAAGACTATATAACAGATGCAGTGGACAACCCCAGGCGGCACAAGTCTAAACCACCACAAAAATATTGCTCATGACTCCTAAAACAGGTTGTCTTAACTTTTAAGATCTTAAAAGGATTTCTCTCTCTCTCTCTCTCTCTCTCTCTCTCTCTCTCTCTCTCTCTCTCTCTGTCTCTGTCTGTCTCAATCTCTCTGTCTTTCTCTGTCATTCTCTCTCTCTCTCTCTCTCTCTCTCTCTCTCTCTCTCTCTGTCTCTGTCTGTCTCAATCTCTCTGTCTTTCTCTGTCATTCTCTCTCTCTCTCTCTCTCTCTCTCTCTCTCTCTCTCTCTCTCTCACACACACACACACACACAAAACGTTTGTATAACAAAAAGAGCTAGTGAAAATAGTCAATGTCTTTTAAACAAAAAGGACAAGCCCCTTTCTAAAATCTCTGTAACTTTTGCAGCTATTTTGCAATTTTAGCACCAAGTTTCAAAATCACAAATCCTGCTTAAATTTAGAAACTGCCTTTTCTCTATTGGACATGTTCAAATTCATTCTACTCTTCCATGTCCAGTGCATGAAGGTAAGGATTAAATTAAACCAGTGACAAAAATCGTTGCCTTTTCTAGGAAGGTAATTTAAAAAAGCCTACAGCATCAAATCACCCCTGCACTCAGAGAAACTGCTCCTGAGTTCCTGCTGCTATCAAGCTCAGCTTTGTAATTACCCCTGAAGAGTCTGTGCTCTTGTGATTTAAAGCACTCAAATATTATATATATCCTGCCTTTTGGAAAGTTGCCATTTATTGCTGCACATATGTAAACTGAATTCTCATTTCCTTTGCCTAACTTGGGAAAACGTTCAAAGAGATGATCCAGTGTTTGGTTCATTATTTTATACTCTTGGAAATGCCAAGGGCTCAGAATCAGACAATGCTCTTGCTTAAACTTAAGCCTTTAATATTGGTGTTTGACTCTTAGTTTCTTATATTCCACTGACATTCCCTATAGTTCACAGGGACATGGTATTGTGGAATGAGCTCACCAAACCTCAAGAGGTATGGATATTTAAATAACAAAATGAAATTATAATTATGCATGTTCCTTTTCATTCTTAATAAAAATACATAAGTTCATTTGTTAAACATTTCAAGGTTCTAATAAAGTAAAGACCTACCAACTGGATAATAAAAAAACTGAATGTTTTTCCAGGAGAAGCTCTGTTTGTATATTTACAGAACCATATAGATGCCAGACCAGCTGATTGTGCCAGGCCTTCTCCATGGACAGACACATCCACATCTGACATTACTTCAGCCATCATAATATGCAGTATCTCCACCATGCCAGAAAAACCAGAAAACAGCCAAAGAAGACCTTGAAGGCATATTCCTTGATTGTATCTGATGGGACTTTTAATTCTATACTCAGGGGATGCAGGAGATATAAAATTGTTAAATATAAATCTATCTGTATCACTTCCTACCAGAATGCTACTTGACCAATTCTATAACTTCACCATGTGTCATAATGCTTTCTCTCTTTGTATACTAGCTTTTTCACCAATTATTTTTTCACAGACTTGATGTAATGCTTTTGCATTGATTGTCTTTGTACAGACTGTTAATTCTCTTTCATGATCTAAGAGATTTATAACTCAAGTAAACTTAGACATTACAATCTTAATTGCTTTTTTAGGATCAGTTGAAGCTTGTGCTGTCTTCCTAGTCCAACAGGTACACACTGCTAATCATGTAAATTCCGTTGTACAGAGCCATATTGGGGCAGTCTTGCACTTGGTCAGAGTTTGACTTTGGTCAAGGTTAACTTCTCCCAGTTAGCCAGGATCCTGCTCCACCTAGGGTGGAGTGCACGTAGTAAAGGTTAAGTTCATTGTTCTTCCTGGTATAGGGATTCCTGAATTAAACAGGTGACCCACCCAGCTGCCGGAGCAGTCAAGACGAAGACCTCCAAGAGAAGCTAGACAACTTCCACCGGAACTCAGCCTGGAGTCTGGGGGAAGGGTTTGCCCGAACTGTTAAAAGGTCCGGCGCCATTAAAGTTTACGGCTTTGATCAGTGAACATTGACTTAGCCGTACTTTCTTTTCGCCGCTCTTCCCTATGACCCCAAAATTCTCTCAACAGGTAACCCGGTTTACATGTAGCTGCTGGCGGCTACATAGTGGCGCCCAACGTGGGGCGACCTGGCACGAGAGAATTTCTTGAGGTAGCCCTATCCAGCGAAGCTTCGCAGAAAAAGGTGAAAATTAATGGTGTCCGCACGGTAAGCAACATAGAGGGCAAAACTAGCGCTAGTGAATTCGTGTCTATGGTTGTGAGTGCAGGAATGGATACAGTTTTTCAAGCATACTGCGTGGACCCAGCGCAGGACTGCTTGGGTTGATAAGATAGGGAAATATGGGGAAGGAATTTGGTAGGCATTTGCCCAAAGCTCGTAAGAGCTGATTTCGGCGAATAGAAAGGGGTTTTTAAAAATAGGCATATGTCCACAGCTTCTAAGAGCTGTTTAAAGAGGAAAATGGATGCAATTGCTTAACAAGCACGCTTAACTTTCTGTGTATCTTTCCGTGTTTGTCCCGGTGCACCGACTGTCTATGTGTATGTTTATGTCCTCTCTGTGTCTTTGTGTGAATGACTGTTTCATGTTAAAAAGAAAAAATTGGTAAAGATTACATCTGCTGGTAACCTCTTGAGCTAGCCACAGTTTGTGTGGGGATTGATTCAAAGCCACGCCGCGGCAGCGTAGCTCACTCACCCAAGACAGAAACATGGCTGGGGAAAAAGCCGCTCTTAAAAGCCCAGAAACCTCGAGATTTGGGAAGACCTTGGTTTGGCTTGTGAAATTCATGTAGTCGCTTTATACATGTTTCTAATTGGTTTTAATGATATAAGGCTTTACATTTCTTGACTAAAGAGTTATAAATTAATTGGTTATTATGTAAAAGGTATAGTGTTATTAAGAAAAGGTTAGTTTAAAAACTGGTGATTCAGTGTTAGAGCTATCTTAACTAACTACACGTGTCCTAACGCCACTCATGCCTTGTTCTTGTTTATAATTGAATTTAAAGGTATATTTTGCATGTCTTGACTATAGAGTATTGGCTTAAGTCACTGCACATGATTTAAAAGGTATAATGTTATTAACAAATGTTAGGTGAAAGCTGGTAGTTTAGGGTAGTCGCCATTTTGAACACGTGGCATGATGGTTAAGGCTGGTAGTCTAGGGTAGTCGCCATTTTGAACACGTGGCATGACGATTAAGGCTGGTAGTTTAGGGTAGTCGCCATTTTGAACACCACATGGCATGACGCAATCCAGGAAATACAGGCCTTTGGGACGCTCCTAAATTGGCATGGTGTTTCATGTGAATCTTGGCCTGGAGATTAGACTTAATGAAGATTAAGATTTAAAATATTGTCTCTTTAATAAGTTACACTGTTATACACTTGAACATAAGAACTGGCATACAAACCTTGTGCTGTAAATATGTGTTTGCCATTAATTTTAAAGAAAATAGATTGTTTAAAATTGAGATTTGCTTCCAAAATTACAATTGTGCTCTAATATTGCAAGAAAACATTGAGTTACAATAAAAATCAGTGTGTCATTGGCTACAGTTTTCAGTTTGCAGGCTCGTAATTGTTAACATTTTGTAATTAAGATAATTTTAAGAGTGATACTGCTGTCTCCAAAATTAAAAAGGAGATCTCAGTGAAAATGTATTTGATATCAAGCAGGTTCCTTTGACCGTGGAATTACAGGTTTCTTTTGTTTAATCCTCAACTTCCTTGTAGGTTTGGTTCTGGTCTTAGATAAAAGGCTCAGATTAGAAGATATTTACATTTGAGGAATCTCATACAAAGTCCTTGCCAAGGACTCAAGGTGGATCCTAGGGCAGATAAAAAAATTTACATTTGAGTTAATGCAAAGCTTAGAGCTGCCTCAGGGGAAGCTAGTGAGGAAGTTTTGAGAAATTGTTTCCGCCTTACAGGCCCCACCTAGGGAGTGTTTGGCTTTAAAAAAAAAAAAAAAAAAAAAAAAAAAAAAAAAAAAAAAGGTTTTTGACTTATCCAGGTGTGGGTTAAAATGCAGTTCAAATCTATGAAAGGTCAAGGAGGCTATAAAAGCATTAACATTTGGCCTGTCTACTCCCTATAAAATTATTGTAAATTTAAAGGGTTGGTTTTTTGCTTTACATTCTGATAGTTATAAAAGCATTTGCTTCTAATTTTAAAGAAACAACAAAACAATGTCATTAGAAAGTTTTTGCCTCAAGGAATGGCTAACAGCCTTACGTCCTGTGAGGAAAAAATGTTTGTCTCTCTTTCAATACAGAAGTTAAGATCTTAAAAATTTCAGTGTATAATGTTCATAGAATGTTTGTTACAGGCCCTTGCTCCTATAGACTTTTAGAATTTTTAGGTAAATGGCTTTCAAAGGTTGTTAAGATATATTAATTGGCTTTATCTTATATTTACCTCATTTTAAGCTTGCCACAAAAGGTCTTAAACCTCTGTTTTCAAGGTAGGAAACATTTGTTCCTTGCTTCAAGCAACAATCAAATTTATTATTAATGGTTGGTCTATTACATGGCAAGCATTTTTAGGCAAAATTAATAATTGTTATCCAAAAGATAATTTGTACTATCAGATCACATGTTTATTCCCTTAAGTTTCTCCCTGCTTCAACACAGATACCTGAATTGGGTGCTATAGCAGCTATTTTTAAGATGTTAAAGGTCAAGCTTTTAATAATAGTAGATATACATAGCTCATGGTTTATAATTGCTTAAAATTGGTCCATTTTTAATACTGCTAATTCTTAATTTCTACAGTTTATACAAATGTGATTCAAATTTCTAAGAACAAAGGATATGTTCTCTAAATGACTGTCCTTTAGGTATTTGAAATAATTTTATATTTTGTGCACATCAAATTATAAAGATTTGTTCTTGATGTCCTCAATTTCTACCTCTACCACGTAATGGTGTTAATCCTAGAGGACTTAGTTATTACAGATAAATGATATTCATATTTCTAATTTAAAAGATTAAAAAAATATGTACATGTGACTAATGATTCATTTTTAGGCTGTCTAGTTGCAACTGCTCTAACAGAAAAAGCAACTATATTTTATATAATTACATAGTTATTGCCTATGTTATGGGTTATACTTTGTGTTCCAACTTAAATTAATAAAACAATATCTTCTTGGAAGAAAGAAGAGAGGGGAAATCGTGTCCCTGTACATATAATTTAAATTATGCTTACATGTTTTTAAGAAAATTTTAAAATTTTAAAATTGGATGCCAAGAAACTCCTTGCTAAATGTATATGACATCTTGTAATTAGGCATATTGATGTCTAGGTGAAATGAAGGAATTCACTTACTAACATATGCCATGATCCTGATTTAATATTGGGGGAGAAGGCTTGTCCTCTGTTTTTTCCACAGAATGCTGCAGAAGATATGCTGACTGTGTGCTTGCTGAATGCCCAGACCATGGTAACATAAGAGCTATATTGGATATATGTTCTTGACTTACCTCAATTGTTAAATGTCCCAGGTTAGATAAATTGCCTAGCTTCAAGCTTTTAGACTTTGTGGGACAGAACATGGAGACTGTTATGCTAGCTTAGGAAAAATTAATTAAGAAGAGTTAAAATGACTCTTCTCCTTATTGTGCTCAGCTGACTCAACCATAGACTGGTCTAGAAATAATTCCAATATTGAAGATTCCAATTTTGAAGATGGCTAACAATCTTCAGCCAGCTGTGTTAATTTAACATATAGTCTCCACTTTTCCTGAGAAGTAACAGCTTAATTCTTGATTCACAAGGCTACCTCTCCCACCTCAGAGGCCAAGCTTTGGATCCTTAAAGTTGTTAATTTACAACTGAATTGGATACTTCTGGGACAAGTTAATCCTATTCCACCTTTAACTCTTGACCTTGTCTGTTAAGCAGACTGGCTGTCTCCACCCAGGCTCACCTGGATGGAGAGATTACATGTCTGTTAAAGACACTTGCAGACCCCCCTGGCTTCAAAACTTACACAAGTGGATCTCCAAAGAGGGAGCCACATAGAACTCAGATCTATGTGTGTTTGTTTATGAACAAACATGGGTACCAGCGAGACGTGCGAGGCAAAGCACTGCATGGGGAGGTGAATTTCTGCTTCTGAGTCCCCAGGAAGTACACCTAATTGCATAGGGGTTAACGTCGAGAGGCTGTCCTTAAAATAATAAGGGAGCCTATTACCCCTCCTCTGAAAAAGACGTTATACAATATTTAAGAGGAATTACGGTCAATGCTTCCCCTCCTGGTTAAGGCCCGCCTTCTTATGAAGGATATTTATCCACTTGTTTTCTACCTCCTCGTGTTCAAATTAATAAAAAAAGGGAGGACATGTACAGAGCCATATTGGGGCAGTCTTGCACTTGGTCAGAGTTTGACTTTGGTCAAGGTTAACTTCTCCCAGTTAGCCAGGATCCTGCTCCACCTAGGGTGGAGTGCACGTAGTAAAGGTTAAGTTCATTGTTCTTCCTGGTATAGGGATTCCTGAATTAAACAGGTGACCCACCCAGCTGCCGGAGCAGTCAAGACGAAGACCTCCAAGAGAAGCTAGACAACTTCCACCGGAACTCAGCCTGGAGTCTGGGGGAAGGGTTTGCCCGAACTGTTAAAAGGTCCGGCGCCATTAAAGTTTACGGCTTTGATCAGTGAACATTGACTTAGCCGTACTTTCTTTTCGCCGCTCTTCCCTATGACCCCAAAATTCTCTCAACAGGTAACCCGGTTTACATGTAGCTGCTGGCGGCTACATTCCGTAACATAAAATATTTCTTTAGCAATGATTACTCAGTATGGAATTGATAGAGGTTTAACAGATAGAATCAATGCTTCAGAGGAAACCATCCTTTACAAAGGAATTGAGGTGGAAAATATTAAAATACATTTAACTACGAAAAGTCATGCCAATTATAAAAGGATTTGTGTCATCTATCTACCCTACAATGGGTCAGAAATGAACTGGAAACTGATTCAAGCACATTTGCATGGTGTGTGGAACAATTCACAACTTGCTGTTGATATGGATACTTTACATACCCAGATCAGTGCCATCAGTCACTCCAGACTAAGAGTTCTTCAGCAGCAGAACTGGCTGATTATGTTTCAAATTCAATCATAAATTTTGATAAAATAATTCTTTATGGAATTATAAATTTTGGAATTATGACATTATTAGTTATTCTGCTTCTGTTTCTCTTCCCAGGCATTTTCAAGTGCCTTGAGTCTGCTATCAGAACTGTTCACAGTAAGATATGTACACTTCATTTATATTACTTGAAAGAAAGAAATGTCAGGAGTCACAGTGGGACAAGCTAAGAACTAGCAGGTGATCGTCCTGAGATGGGCTGCTTCAAATTTGTATGCAATCTGCTACAGGCTCACTTTTATTCAGCAAGTCTGTAAGGGATACACTTTAGGAAAGATTTCTGCATTAATATGCATTTCCAATTATTATTAAATGTATATAACAATCAGTAATATTATGACCCATTGGAGAAGTTCTCTACAGATCCACAAAGATGTACTGTCTTGTAGTAATGCTATATAGACAAATAGATGACTTCTTAAGTCTTAATGATGATCCTGTAAGAATTTCTAAAATTATATGAGTGATTATTAAGCTCTTTTACACTAAAACTGTTATTAGGTCATTTTCAGATAGGCAAAACTGCAATGAGAACTTTGCCAAGGTGAGAGTTTATTTAATGTATTTCCAATCAGTGCTTTAGGCATGATTGGGTCTCCCTGTTTATCACAGTGACATGTGAGGTGGAAAGGCTTACAGTGAAAAATTTGTTAGATACAATGAAACCATCAATTTATCTTTCAGAAATTCTCCATCACTTGGATTGAAAATGATGGTCCTAGTTTTATTTTGTCTGGAAAACATGTTATATGTTGAAGTGTGAGGACTGGGATTGATGCACAGAGTATAGAACCAACCAGACATACCTGGTTGATGTATAATATCTACTACTAGGGGCACGATCTAATCTCATGAAATGTAAATATAATCCAGCAATTAATATTTGATTTGAGAAGGAGGGAAAGAAAGTAAATCCCTAAAAAATAAGCATCATTAATCCCAGGAATCCTCACTGTAACCTGAAAATCTACTACAACATCGGAGCTGATTCTTAATCAGATAATGAAATAGACTGCAGATAAATCTGCAAACCAGGGTGGATGTGTAACATAACCATAAGATATATCACCAGATTGCAGGGTTCTCATACCTTAAACACAAGACAGGATAGTGATGAAACTGATCCCAAATGGGGTCCAGAGGATTGTACACAGACAACGGTGGCCTTTGGATTCAGAACTTGTCTAAATTCATATGTAAGTGAAAATGGTATGGTGTTAGTGTGTGCCCATCATTTCTTCTCCACCCTTCAGGATTCTAGACAGCAACAAAGACAGTCTTTAATTTAGATATTTTCTTCTTCTACCCTGAGTCATAAAACTCACATGATAGACTGTTACTACAAATTTGAGTTAGACATCTTTGTTATGCAAAAAAGGAAAGACAAAATTTAATGAAGTCCAGACAATGCAAAATGCTCAGCTTCTTCTACTCTCCTTTTCCTGAGCTGAGGGCTTCACAAGACACTAGTGGAGACCTTGGAATCAGGACATCTACAATTGCCCTGAAGACCTACATGAGCCCAGTCCTGTGAATGGAACATCAAGGACCGTGCTTCCAATTAACAACCATTTCCAACTGAAAAAATGATACTGACAGTGGAAAAAGTTACAGGTAGGCTTACATAGGATATTGATGGTGATAAGGATGAATGGGTGTTTGATACCTCATGTCTGAAACTTTGTAGCTTCTTTTTAAATGGATATGGAATTGAAGTTTGTCATTTCCATAAAGTTTATATGTAATAAATGAAACACTGATGAGCAATATTAACTAACAAAGGATATTTACTTGAAATGCTAATTTTAATATAAATGTAAACAGTAGAATGGCTATAAAAGTATGCACTCATACCATCAGTGGAGAAGTTTTCACCTTGCTCCACATCCTCACCAGCATTATCTGTCACTCATGACTTTATTTTTAGCCATTCTGAGACTTGTAAGATGGAATCTCAGACTCTTTTTGATTTGCATTTCATGGTCAGCTAAGGGAGTTGACCATTAATTAAGTCCCTTTTTAGTAGTGATTTCTTTGTTAAGAATTCTGTTTATACCTACAAAAATATGTTTAAATGGGGTTGCTTTATTGGATGTCTACTTTTTTAGGTATTTATTGTAGATATCACCCTTTTGTCACATCCGGACTTGGGGAAAATATTTTCCCATCCTGTAGACCACTATTTGCCTTACAGAATATTCTCAATATCATAAAGTCTTTTTTATTTATTAAGGTTCTTAGTCCCTGTGCTTTGATGTTCTGTTAAGCATGTCTCCTGTGTCAATGGATTCTAAACGCTTCCCAACATTCTTTTCTTTGGCTCAATGTGTGTGACTTCATACTGAGGTTTTGAATGAGCTCAGTTTTGAGTACTGTGAATGGACACTGATATGGATCTATCTGCATTCTTCTAAATACAGATTTAATCAGACCAGAACAATTGGCTGAAAATTCTTTCTTTCATTAATTTTGAATTACTTGCTTTGTTATGAAAAAACAAGGCAATCATCTACATTAGGGTTTACATCATTTGGATTCTTTATTTGATTCCATTTGTCAATCTTTCTTATTTTATTCCAATATCCTGCTGTTTTTATTATAGGAATTTTAGTCACACAGGGATGGCTCCTCAAGGAAGGAGAAAAAAAAAAACAAATAACTGCACTCCATTCAGAAACTGAGAGTTGAGGATCTTATCAAACTAGTGTTATTTTGCTGTTTGTGGGAACAGAACACATCCTAATTTCCCAGAATAATTATTCCATACTCTTTCATCATTAGATTATTTTAAGCCTTAGAGGAGGTGTCACTTATACTTTATGACATGCTGTAATCTATTGTTCAGAGACCACACGAGAATTGAGGCTTTAGCAAGAGAACTAAATACACGGTGATGAGATGAGAAACTTATTAAAGAGTTTCTGTATGACCACCCCTTAAGCATTACTGTTCAACTAGATTTGAATGAGTATGGAAGTTGTTGTTGCCTGAAGATTCATTCTCAAATTCCATTACTAAGTTGAAATATACCTACAATGAACAGTCTGTGCTCAGACTCTACAAAGTGCAATCTAGTTTGACAAAGTCAATCTGCACCACATTCTCATTCTCATCTTCACATGGATTGTTTCTTTCTATGACATCTGCAGGGATACCCTCAAGAAATAAAAGATTTCCTATTAGAAATTATTCTGTGTCCCTAGAGGTTAATAATGGAAAATTCATTACTGAAAATACATCCAAAAGCACATACACAAAGACAGACATAGAGACAGACAGACAGAGAGAGACAGAGAGATAGAGAGAGAAGGAGAGAGAGAGAAACAGAGAGACTGAGAGAGGCTAAAACCCAAACATTTTATTTATGTATTTTACAACACCTAAACTGATGTCTTCATATCTCTGTGACCTCCCATGAATGTCCTTATTTTAGAGCATAAACTGTTGCTGTTTCTTTTTAACTCTCAAAACTCTACTTTTATTCAGCCTATCAAAGGAGACAAGTTTTTTTTCAAGAATCACGTCATCCATTTTATTTCTCTAAGCAGTGTTATTATCATGCCAATCTAAAAATAATACATCAGTCCTATTTCAAAGGGGTACCATCTGGTAAAGGGGTTTTGCATGTAATCTCAGAACCAAAGATTATAAAAATCTCTGTTTTTTGCTATATAAAAATAAACATGTAATTATTTTTAAAATTGCAGAAGGAAAACAAAGTACACCCATCACTACCCCATGAGTGCCTCACTTATAAATGCATGGCTCCATGTATAGCCTATAGCCTACTGCGTAAACAAGTCAAAAGATCTAAGAAAGTCAGTCTTCAGTAACTTGTAAAGTTTTCTATAAATTAATTTAAAGTATTTTGAAAGAACAAGTATTTATAACTTGACTTTGATATCCAAACCTAGGGACCATCACTGCATCTTTTCTAATATCTTTCCTTAAAGAATCTGTGCACAGACTTTGGTCATTTCTCTCCATGAGGCAGTATTGAGTTTGAAGGAGACCCATCCTTAATTCTTCAATTTTAATAATTCAACTGTAGGGTATTTAACATATGCCCAGACCTTTTTACATAAGGAAAATGTTGAAAACAAATTCTAAAAGCATTGCTAGCTTCTAATGATATAAAGATTTAGCTCTGAAAAATAAAATGGCAAAAGGCTCAGACTAAAAGAAGAATTATTAAAAAAATAGAATTACACATTTTACATATGACTTTATGACATGACTTTTAAATACACTTTATAGGTTTAAACAAAGACGTGAGACTTTTGAGCATATGGAAAATTTATGCAACAAATATCAGAATTTTGTTTATTGATATTTTAAAATTCATTTTTTCTATGTATCATTGAAAATAGATGGCTTCATGCAAAATATTCTGATTACTGGGATCCATTCCCCAACACTTTTGAGATCTTCTTCCAGCTCTACTCTGTTTCTTTATAAAATTAGAAAACAGAATCTAAAAAGAATAAAAAAGAAAAGCAAACAATTGGGAATGCACAAACACATACTTACACGTGCACACACACACACACACAGAGAGAGAGAGAGAGAGAGAGAGAGAGAGAGAGAGAGAGAGAGAGAGAGACAGAGACAGAGACAGAGAGACAGAGGCAGAGGCAGAGGCAGAGGCAGAGGCAGAGCGACAGAGAAAATGAGAGAGGCTAAATCCCACACATTTCACTTATGTATTTAACACCTTAAAATTATACCTATGACAAGCGCCTTACCATTAAATCCTTACAGAGGTAGCTTCTGATTATACTTTGAACAATTTAAACAAAGACAGGTAGTTGATCATATGGATTAGTAACTCAACAATGATGTTATCAGAATTATTTGTTTATTTATTAACTTTTAAAATATCCTTTTTTCTATTTCTATTGAAAATACATTTGTTCATGCAATATACTCTGAATACAGATTTCCCTTCCCAATAACTCCAAATCATATCCCAACTTGATTCTGTTTCTTTAATTAGAAAAAATGAACATAAGTGTAATAAAAAAGAAAAAACAAAGTTAAAGGAAAAGCAAACAAATTGGAATTGGACAAAACAAACAGAATAAAAGTCACTGAAAACAAACCTAAGAAATATATGTGGATACAGAGACACACGTTCACAATTACTCTACAAAACAAAGCTGAGCAGCAGGTATGCAATGGACTATGAGAGTTGATGCTGTGCCATTATAGTTTCATGTTCTAAAAAGGCTAGTGACAGTAGGGATAACTACTGAGTCCCAGAAGTAAATAAATATGAGATCAAACACTTATGTATAATCTCAGAAATTACATAATTTAATAGCTAGATAGAATGTGATGGTAAAGGAGTTTGTTGAAAAGTGATTTTGTAATATTTTGACCAACATACAGTATTTGCTTGCCTATGAATTCTGACATAAATATTCTTCACATTCTAAGAGATTGGAATTTCTGCTGTAACACTTGAAAACAGGGAGCAACATACTAGAGATCACTTATTAGTTTTTTTTTTTTACTTTCTTTTTTCTTTATTCCATTTATTCTTTATTTACATATCAAATGATTTCCCCTTTTCTGGGTCCCCACTCCCCTCAAGTCCCATAAGCCCTCTTCCCTCCCCCTGTTCCTCCATCTACCCCTTCCCACTTCCCTGTTCTGGTATATCCCTATACTGTTGCACTGAGTCTTTCCAGAAACAGGGACCACTCCTCTGTTCTCTTTGGACATCATTTAATATGTGGATTATGTGTTGGGTACTCAAAGTTTCTAGGCTAATATCATTTGTCAGTGAGTGCATACCATGAGTGTTCTTTTGAGACTGGGTTACCTCACTTAGTATGATGTTCTCCAGCTCCATCCATTTGTCTAAGAATTTCATGAATTTATTGTTTCTAATGGCTGAATAGTACTCCACTGTGTAAATATACCACATTTTTTATATCAATTCCTCCGTTGATGGACACCTGGGTTGTTTCCAGCTTCTGGCTACTACAAATAGGGCTGCTATGAACATAGTGGAGCATGTGTCCTTATTACATGCTGGGGAATCCTCTGGGTATATGCCCAGGAGTCATATATTAGGGTCCTCCGGAAATGCCATGCCCAGTTTTCTGAGGAACCTCCAGACTGATTTCCAAAGTGTTTGGACCATCTTACAATCCCAGCAGCAGTGGAGGAGTGTTCCTCTTTCTCCACATCCTCGCCAGCACCTGCTGTCTCCTGAGTTTTTGACCTTAGCCATTCTGACTGGTGTAAGGTAAAACCTCAGGGATGTTTTGATTTGCATTTCCGTAATGATTAATGATGTTGAACATTTCTTAAGGTGTTTTTCAGCTCTCGAATTTCTTCATGTAAAAAATCTTTGTTTAGCTCGATACCCCACTTTTTAATGGGGTTATTTGGTTCTCTAGATTCTAACTTTTTGAGTTCTTTGTATATATTAGATATTAGCCCTCTGTCAGATTTAGGGTTGGTGAAGATCCTTTCCTAATCTGTTGGTTAATGTTTTGTCCTTTTGACAGTGTCCTTTGCCTTACAGAAACTTTGTAGTTTTATGAGGTCCCATTTGTCAATTCTTGACCTTAGAGCATAAGCTATTGGTGTTCTATTCAGGAACTTTTCCCCTGTGCCCATGTCCTCAAGGGTCTTCCCCAGTTTCTTTTCAATTAGTTTCAGTGTGTCAGGTTTTATGTAGAGGTCTTTGATCCATTTGATGTTGAGCTTAGTACAAGGAGAATCGCAGGCAGGCCTCTGGCAGTTTGCACCCCCAGAGATGTAAAGCTCAGGGTGATACAGTACCTAGTGAAGCTCTTCTGCTCTGGCAAGCAGCAAATATGGCCCCAGGGAGTCTCTCCCTCTGCTGGTCTCCAGGCAGGACACAGGCCCCATGCCCGGCGGACTAGCAGCCAAACAGCCTATGTGTTCAGTTCTTGGGTGCAGGCAGACCCCTGGCGGTTTGCACCCCCAGATATCGAAAGCTTGGGGTGATATAGTACCTAGTGAAGCTCTTCTCCACTTATTACTTAAGACTATGAAGGAAAATTTGTTTGCCCAGATATTGGTGATTTGGATTTTATATGTCAAACTCATATTATACATTATTCCCAACAATTTAAATCAGGCCTTCTCTCTTAGGATCCAATGATATTATTTATTATGCATCATCATACTTTTCCATGTTTTGTAACTTGTCAATGGAGGTAGTCACTGGTGAAGAGATTTATAAGGTATGGTGAACTGTAAGTTCACCCTCAGCAAGTATCACTTTATTCATAGGTGGGCATTGACAAAGCTGACAATGGAACTATAGGACTGTGAGGAAGAGGCAAGGAATGGACACACAAAATTGCAATTTCTGAGCAAGCCTGAAAATTAATGTTTCAGTCATCTCATTCTCAGGGCAGCTTTTTGATCCCCCAGAGTTTCTGACACACTAAGGATGTGGTTTCAACACTGTGTCTTGCACAGTAATAGACCGCAGAGTCGTCAGATGTCAGGCTGCTGAGTTGCATGTAGGCTGTGCTGGAGGATTTGTCTGCAGTCAGTGTGGCCTTGCCCTTGAATTTCTCATTGTAGCTAGTGAAATCATCTGAAGGATCTATAATTCCAATCCACTCAAGGCCTTGTCCAGGCCTCTGCTTTACCCAGTTCACCCAGTAACTGGTGAAGCTGTAGCCAGAAGCCTTGCAGGACAGCTTCACTGAAGACCCAGGCCTCACCAGATCAGCTCCAGACTGCTGCAGCTGGACCTGTGATTGGATACCTATGGAGAGAATGGCTGAGTGGATGTCATTGTTACCACAAGCCCTGTCTCCTTTTAAGATTTGAAACTGCTGAGTCCCTTACCTGTAGTTACTGACAGGAGGAAGAGAAAGACCCAGCTCAATTCCATGGTTAGAGTCAGTGTGTTCAGTGACTGTAGAGATGACCCTGATCATAGGTTTTTATCAGGGTGTGGACATCTCTATCTTAATGCCATCGATTCAGTGAATTTGCATATTCATGAGCAATGCATTTTTTAGGTAAGAACCTAGTCCAGCTAGAGAGGAACTGGAGAGGAAGGACTGAAAAGGCACATGGGACAGGTAGCAGAATGCTTAGGTCCTAGTCCTAATCCTCTCTGAGGATATGCATCCCATACACTTTCCCTGAGCCCTAGTCACATGTTGTGGATGTAACTTCAGGAACATATATCAATAAATCTTTGGCCTGAGTCTGTTGCTATATTTTGGGACAATGTTAACACATGAATTTACAGATGGTGCTTTATGATGATGATGATGATGATGATGATGATGATGATGATTTTGATGCTAAATTCCAAAAATGGCTAGCTTTTGAGAATTAAAGCCTTCTTTTAGATAAATGCAAGTAATATTTGCCTTTCCCACAGGTTGTACTTCAAAATTCAATAAAATGTACAATTGTATAAAAGAAAATGTTGTTAAATATTATATATCACTGATTATTACAGCACTATCATGATTAACTAAATTATAGATATGAGCTATAGGTGTGTATATGAAGGAGTTTATCACTAATGCAAATATATATATATATATATATATATATATATATCCTTTAATCCCAGCACTTGGGAGTCACAGGCAGGCCGATCTCTGAGTTCAAGGTCAGCCTAGTATATAGAGTAAGTTCCAGGACAGCCAGGACTACAGGGAAACCCTGTCTTGAAAAAAACAATAAAAACAAACAAAAACCAGAAATGTATAAGAAATTTACATGGCTTTTGGAAAAATTGATGCTATGAGATATAGCTACATTAATTAAGACAGTCTCAAAAACATACACATTAAATGTGACTATTATTATTAGCTATTATATTTTTCATAGTTATCGACAACTATGTATGCAAATACATGATGATGTACCAATTGTATAGTAGAATGAAGGGAAAAAAGGAGGGATAAGTCATTATAGGAGAAAATGCACAGTGTACAAAATACACATGTATGAAAATTCTATAGATATGTGAAATTGTTATTTCTATATTTCATGAGGACTTTTATTCTTTTAAATTTTCAATCATATGAAATATCATTATTAAATATGAAATATGCTATGATCAAAAATGACTCTGTGGACTCTCACCAAAATCTACCACTACTGGGTCCCTTTGAAACTTTCCAATAACTCTCTTTCCTAACATCCTGACCACTTCTCTATTAATAATTAATGACACAAAGCAGTATAGGGCAAAAGCAGAACAGGGAAGTGGGAAGGGTTGAGTGGGAAAACAGGGGGAGGGAAGGGGGCTGATGGGACTTTTGGGGAGTGGGGCTCTAGAAAAGTAGAAATCATTTGAAATTTAAATAAAAAATATATCAAATAAAAAAAGAAAAAATAATGACACAGTGAGTTTAATTAGTGCTGCCTAAATGCACATAGATAGGGTGATCACTAGTAAAGAGTGAACCTCCAGAAATCTTACCCCCCCAAAAAAATGTATTTTGCCCATCAGTCAGCAAATGCCAAAAGACCATCTACTTGCTGTGGTCCCTCAATAGTACATCCCATCCATACTGTAATTTTAAAATTGTTGTATTATTCTTAGTGCTGATATCAGCATGTGGGACATATTACACTTAGAGGATGATTTGTATAATTGACATCTTTACTAGCTCTGTCATATCAAGGTCTCTCGTGTGGTAATTTTGACTTGATTTGTATGCTTTTTTTGCTGGCATATAAAGCAACAAAGAGATCATGTGTGCACTAAGCACAGTGAAACCCCTGGAGATAAGATTTCATGACCTTTAACCCCATTCTTGTAATCTTACATCCTTTTCCATGTTTTATGATGGTCTTTGATTCTTGGATGAGAGGCTAGTATCATTGGATAATCTGTTGCTGAATATACTGTCAATCATTCTAAACAGCCTGACTACTCATGAATGTCTGCATCAATCTTTACACAGAGCATGTATGAACCTCTGTGATCAAGGCTCAAACAGCCTCCTGGATATAAATATAAATATTTTAACACAGGTTAACAAGATGGCCCTTAGCAATACAACTAGGGCCTATACATCTCTAAACCCGATCTTTAACCACACTTACCTGGTATGAAGTCTTTCCTATGAAAAATGGCCAAAAAATAAAAAAATAAAGTTATTGTTTCCAAGAAATAACCTTCTCACACATGTTCTCAAATGACTCTACATCTTATTGTAGAGGCGCTCATGCATTCATGTTATTGACAGCATGTTATTCACGATCTTTTAGTAATATAGAGGAAAAAATCATTGCAGAATTCTAATAAAGCATAAATAAAAATACAAATTTTTACATATAGAAAAGTTATTATTTCTCAGTGATAAAACGTGAATTATCTTATCTGTAAATATATGGAACTGGAAAGAAATATACTGAATAGGTCACCACATCCATGAGGCAGTGCTTCATGTTCTTATTCATATGTGTTCCAAGATTTCAATATTGTGTTTGGGGTACTTAATTGTAGAAGCTGAGAGAATAGAATTGGACCACTAGAGTATGAGGAATTTACAAAAATGTTATAGTAAAATAGAGATAAAAATTGAGAGTGGATTGTTTCAATATTGAACAGATAAGATACAGTGTAGTTGCAGGACTCTAAGGAAAGAGAGTCTTCCAGACACAACTGGGTGCATGCACATATGAATTCACATAGACTGTAGCTGCAGAAACAGAGCATCGACCAAGTCAACCCAAATAAAATCCCAATTTGGGAGAAAGAAGTGGACACAGGATCTCAGACCTAAGCAAAAAGAAGGAATAATTAATTTTCTCAGTGGGATCTCACAGGGTATATTAAACACAGTTAACCATGAAGATGTGCTTAGCAGTTGATAATCAAAAACCTGAATTTGATAATAGATTATTTGCAAACATTTTTTTACTATTATTGCCTTGTTCAAATACTTTTGTCTCACTCATGTTTTTCCTATATATCATGGCTACAGAGTTGTGAATTTATTAGTCTCTCTCTCTCTCTCTCTCTCTCTCTCTCTCTCTCTCTCTCTCTCTCTCTCTCTCCTCTTCTCTTCTCTATTCTCTCTCTGTCTCTCTACGTTGCTTTGTGTGTGTGTCTCATGTTTTATTGGTTTGGTCTTGTTTCTGTTTGGTTTTAATACCTCTTTAAATTCTTTTTTTTTTTGGCTTATATTCAGAAAGAAAAAAGTGTGTATTTGCATGAATTTGGGGAAAAGGAAGGATCTGGAAATATTTGAATTTGGGGAAATCAGTTATTAGAATAAATTGTATCATATTTTTTTCAAAATGTTCTAAAAACCTAATAAAAACAAGTGAACATAAATCTGCAAAATGTTTAGCAAAGAATCTTTATGGTGTTTGAGCATGGAGACATCACATGTTAAACAGTTAAACCGCAGTGCAGATCAGTTAGTACACTTAATAAAGAAAACCACAGAGTACATACAGTGTCCTCCATAACCACCTCATCTCTTTATGTGGATTCATGGCTTCATTGTGCCATCTGCTGGTCACAAGCCTCCCAGAAATTTTTCATGGCTTACACTGAAGTTGCCTGTCTAGCCTAAGGGGGAAAAACATCCATGTAACGTCAATGTTGACAAAGTTCCTCTAGTTTGCCTGGGGATGATGATTTATTCATCAGCGATTTAAGTTGTGCCAATATTACCATAATGTCTCTCTTGAAGCCAGGTTTCTCCTTGCTGGCTGTTGGATCCAGTTCCAGGAGTTTCCATTCATAAAAATGTAATGACAGTAGATAACAGGCTTTTTCCTGACATCATCATAATATGCCTGGGCTAGAACACCTGTGTTCAAAGGGTCAGTCACTCCACCTACATTGTTTAGTAGACATAGTGAAAAGACTTATAATGGTACACAGGATTAAGACTATATATATATATATATATAAACAAATAACATGTTGAAGCAGCTCAGGAACTGGCTGCACTCTGAGAAGCTGAAACAATTTTAAACTTACTGCTAAAATCCTCCTGTATTCACAAAATGGAGAGTTAATGGAAAAAATCTCATAAATAGTGAAATAGAACAATCCAGATGAAAGGTAGGATCCTAAAGACCTGTAATGAAAATCCTTCCATGGTGCCTCAGGATTGCACATGGTCCTTGTAAATATGAACTCATAGCAGATGAAGTTAACACCACAAAACCTGAATAAATCAAGCAATTCAAAATTAAATCATGTGCATATGGGAAATAGCTGAGAAGCATATATGTTTACTTGTAAGTTTAGCCATATAGTTCTTATTGCTTGGATCAGCATGGAAGAATATGAGTGCTGGATTTCATATATTTTCATATCACGTTAGCACATATACCTTAGTGCATAGATTGTACACTGGCTCTTTAGGGATGGGTAGTAGTACTTACTATAATCCCACCAAATGTTTGCTAGCCCCTCCAGACCCTTCCCTGAGGACTGACAAATCCAGGCCACACCTATTACATAAGTGCTCAGTGAGAGCCCAAGAAAGAGCAAATCAGTCTGAGGGTCTGTGAGGGATTCAATATCCCAGGATCAGACTCTTCCAGAGTAACCTGGGACAGGGCATCTGTGAAGAAAATAATACATATGATAAGGTTAGACTAGAGTAAGAATAGAGAACTTTATCCCCTAGGAAGCCTAGGGACTCACATGCAGGGAAAATCAGCAGCAGGAATGAGGAACTTCATGTCTGAACACCTATGAGCTCATCATTGGATTTTTAACTTAAGTTTGAATGGAAGCAGGAGAGATTTGCATTCCCTCATCAAGTGCTCACTCTGATGGTGTGCTTAAAATTTAGGACTCTAGAGGAAATAATTTGTGATAGGAAACAAAGGAGCTCACCTCTGATCCCCATATAGAGTAGCTAACTGAATACAAGAGTCCTCAGAATGAAACTTCAGATGAATGAGGTATAGATCTAGCAAGATTGAGAGAGACGCTTAGGGTCCTGACTCTGCTCACTCATCCAGGGATCATTACCTCATATTTTTCCATGAAGGACACATGAATATCTCAAAACAGTGGTGTGTCTCCAGCCTTCATCTTGCTCTGTGCCCGAGCCAGAGATTGCCACGTATAGGAGTCTTGTCAGAACATGTTTTTGTTCACATACACAAATACATACATACACACAAACATATGGAGAATGTAGATTTAGTATAAGACTAAGAGTCATCAGCATGTAGACAGATGTGAATGCTATTATTACACAAAAAGGAATGATGGCTCATTAACTTTACTTATCTGTCAATTTCCTGGTTCACATTTTTCTAATTTGTTTATTTACTTGTCAGTGCCTTCATTTATTTTCACTGCATTCTATTTGTTAAAATTTTAAAAGGAGAAAATCCTACTTCTTTTTTCAGTTCTATTAGATGTTGGACATCCTGGAGGGCATAACAGTGAGCAAAATTTGTCCTAAAAGTAAATCTAAAAGCCCAGATAGATGTGGTATACAAACCTTGGACACAGCACAAGATTTAAGGATTCTCATACCCTAATCATACGATAGGACAGTGATTTTCATTAAATTCTAAAAAGTCTCTGATTTCTTTCTTTATTTCTTCTTTGATCAAGGTGTCATTGAGTAGAGTATTATTCAGCCTCCATGTGTATATGGGCTTTCTGTTGTTTTTGTTGCTATTGAAAATCATTCTTACACCATAGTGATCTGATAGGAGGCATGGGATTAGTTCGATCATCTTATATTTGTTGAGGTCTGCCTTGTGTCCAATTATATGGTCGATTTTGGAGAAGGTACCATGAGGTGCTGAGAAAAAGGTATATTCTTTTGCTTTAGGGTGAAATGTTCTATAAATATCAGTCAAATCCAATTGGTCCAAAGCTTCAATTAGTTTACTGTGTCTCTGTTTAGTTTCTGTTTTCCCGATTGGTCCATTGAGGAAAGTGGAGTGTTGAAGTCCCCCACAATTATTGTGTTAGGTGCAATGTGTGCTTTGAGCTTTAGTAAAGTTTCTTTTACGAATGAGGGTGCCTTTGCATTTGGCGCATAGATGTTCAGAATTGAAATTTCTTCTTGGTGGATTTTTCCTTTGACCAACAAGAAGTGTCCTTCTGTGTCTCTTTTGATGACTTTAGGTTGAAAGTCAATTTTATCTGATATTAGAATGGCTACTCCTGCTCGTTTCCTGTGACCATTGGCTTATAAGATTGTCTTCCAGCCTTTTACTCTAAGGTAGCTTTTATCTTTGACACTGAGGTGTGTCTCCTGTATACAGAAAATTGTAGGGTCCTGTTTCCTTATCCAGTCTGTTAGTCTATGGCTTTTTATTGGGGAATTGAGACCATTGATGTTAAGAGATATTAGGGAATAGTGATTATTACTTCCTGTCATTTTTGATGTTCTTTTTATATTTGAGTGGTTATCTTCTTTTGGGTTTGATGAAGGAAGGTAACTATCTTGCTTTTTCCAGGGTGTAGTTTCCCTCCTTGTATTGGAGTTTTCCTCCTATTATTCTTTGTAGAGCTGGGTTTGTGGAAAGATATTGTGTAAATTTGGTTTTGTCATGGAATATCTTGGTTTCTCCATCTATGGTGAATGAGAGTTTTGCTGGGTATAGTAGTCTTGGCTGACATTTGTGTTCTCTTAGAGTCTGCATGAGATCTGCCCAGGATCTTCTAGCTTTCATGGTCTCTGGTGAGAAGTCTGGTGTGATTCTGATAGGTCTTCCTTTATATGTTACTTGGCCTTTCTCTCTTACTGCCTTTAATATTCTTTCTTTGTTTAGTGCATTTGGGGTTTTGATTATTATGTGACGGGAGGTATTTCTGTTCAGGTCCAGTCTTTTTGGAGTTCTGTAGGCTTCTTGTATATTCATAGGCATCTCTCTCTTTAAGTTAGGAAAGTTTTCTTCCATAATTTTGTTGAAGATATTTGCTGGCCCTTTCTGTTGTAAATCTTCACTCTCATCTATACCTATAATCCTTAGGTTTGGTCTTCTCATTGTATCCTGGATTTCCTGGATGTTCTGAGATACAAGCTTTTTGCATTTTGTATTTTCTTTGACAGTTGAGTCAATAGTTTCTATGGTATCTTCGGCATCTGAGATTCTTTCTTCCATCTCTTGTATTCTGTTGTTTATATTTGCATCTATGACCCCTGATTTCTTCTCAAGGTTTTCTATCTCCAAAGGTGTCTCCCTTTGTGATTTCTTAGTTGTTTCTACTTCTGTTTTTAGGTCCAGGATGGTTTCGCTCAGTTCCATCATTTTTTTGTCTGTGTTTTCCTGTAATTCTTTAAGAGATTTTTGTGTTTCCTCTTTCATGACTTCTGCCTGTTGACTCATGTTCTCCTGCATTTCTTTATGTTTTTTTTTTTTTGCCTTTCTTCTTTATTGGCTTCTATCTCTTGCGCCTTATTCTCCTGCATTTCTTTAAGTGTTTTTTGTGTTTCCATTATACGGGTTTCTAGCTTATTCATGTTCCTCTGCATTTCTTTAAGAGATTCATTCATGTCCTTTTTGTGTTCTTCTAGCAGCATCATGAACAGTGATTTTAAATCCAAATCTTGTTTCTCTGATGTGTTGGCATAACGAGGACTTGCTGATGTTGGAGAGTTTGGTTCAGATGCCGCCATATTGCCTAGATTTCTGTTAGTAGTGTTCCTGCGTTTGCCCTTTGCCATCTTGTTCTCTGGAGCTAATTGGTCTTGTCTCTGGCTGGTGTTTCAGCCTCCTGAGAGGCTCTAGGGCTATTTCTGCACCACTGGAGGGCAGGGTTTCCCCTGTTGCAGATTACTAATGAAAATCAAGGCACAGCATACCCAAATCTTTGGGACACAATGAAAGCAGTGCTAAGAGGTAAACTCATAGCCCTGAGTGCCTCCAAAAAGAAAATGGAGAGAGCATACACTAGCAGCTTAATGACACACCTGAAAGTCCTGGAACAAAAAGAAGCCAATTCACCCAGGAGGAGTAGAAGGCAGGAAATCATCAAACTCAGGGCTGAAATCAATCAATTGGAAACAAAGCGAACCGTACAAAGAATTAACGAATCCAGGAGCTGGTTCTTTGAGAAAATCAACAAGATAGATAAACCCTTAGCCAGACTGACCAAAGGGCACAGAGAAAGTATCCAAATTAACAAACTTAGAAATGAAAAGGGAGATATAACAAAGGAAACTGAGGAAATCCAAAAAATCATCAGATCCTACTACAAGAGCCTGTACTCAACACAACTGGAGAATCTGGAAGAAATGGACAATTTCCTTGACAGATACCAAATACCAAAATTAAATCAGGACCAAATAGATCATCTAAACAGTCCCATAACGCCTAAAGAAATAGAAGGAGTCATAGAAAGTCTTCCAACCAATAAAAGCACAGGACCAGATGGTTTCAATGCAGAATTCTATAAGACCTTCAAAGAAGAGTTAACACCAATACTCTTCAAACTATTCCACAAAATAGAAACAGAAGGAACACTACACAATTCCTTCTACGAAGCCACAATTACGCTGATACCAAAGCCACAAAAAGATCCAACAAAGAAAGAGAACTTCAGACCAATTTCCCTTATGAACATCGATGCAAAAATACTCAATAAAATTCTTGCCAACCGAATCCAAGAACACATCAAAACGATCATCCACCATGATCAAGTAGGCTTTATCCCGGGAATGCAGGGTTGGTTTAATATAGGTAAAAACATCTTACCCATCAATGCAATCCACTACATAAACAAACTCAAAGAAAAAAACCACACGGTCATTTCATTGGATGCTGAAAAAGCATTTGACAAAATTCAGCATCCTTTCATGCTTAAAGTCTTAGAAAGAACGGGAATTCAAGGCCCATACCTAAACATAGTAAAATCAATATATACCAAACCGGTAGCCAGCATCAAACTAAATGGAGAGAAACTTGAATCAATCCCACTAAAATCAGGGACTAGACAGGGCTGCCCCCTCTCTTCCTATCTTTTCAATATTGTTCTTGATGTACTAGCTCGGGCAATTCGACAACATAAGGAGGTCAAAGGGATACAAATTGGAAAGGAAGAAGTCAAACTATCATTATTTGCAGATGACATGATAGTCTACCTAAGTGACCTAAAAAACTCCACTAAAGAACTCCTACAGCTGATAAACAACTTCAGCAAAGTGGCAGGTTATAAAATCAACTCAAGCAAATCAGTGGCCTTCCTATACTCAAAGGATAAGCAGGCTGAGAAAGAAATTAGGGAAATGACCCCCTTCACAATAGCCACAAACAGTATAAAGTATCGTGGGGTGACTCTTACCAAACATGTGAAAGATCTTTACGACAAGAACTTCAAGACTCTGAAGAAGGAAATGGAAGAAGACCTCAAAAAATGGGAAAACCTCCCATGCTCATGGATCGCCAGAATCAATATAGTTAAAATGGCCATTTTGCCAAAAGCAATATACAGATTCAATGCAATATCCATCAAAATCCCAACTCAATTCTTCACAGAGTTAGAAAAAGCAATTAACAAATTCATCTGGAATAACAAAAAACCCAGGATAGCTAAAATTATTCTCAGCAACAAAAGGAATTCTGGGGGAATCAGTATCCCTGACCTAAGCAATACTACAGAGCAATAGTGTTAAAAACTGCATGGTATTGGTACAGTGACCGTCAGGCAGATCAATGGAACAGGATTGAAGATCCAGAAATGAACCCACACACCTATGGCCACTTGATCCTCGACAAAGGGGCTGAAAACATCCAATGGAAAAAAGATAGCCTTTTCAACAAATGGTGCTGGTTCAACTGGAGGTCAGCATGCAGAAGAATGCGAATTGATCCATCTTTATCGCCTTGTACTAAGCTCAAATCCAAATGGATCAAGGACCTCCACATAAAGCCAGACACTCTGAAGCTTATAGAAAAGAAACTGGGGAAGACCCTTGAGGACATTGGTCAAGGAGAAAATTTCTGAACAGAACACCAATAGCGTATGCTCTAAGATCAAGAATTGACAAATGGGACCTCATAAAATTACAAAGTTTCTGTACGGCAAAGGACACCATCAAAAGGACAGACAGGTAACTATTATAGATGACAGGAACCATACCTAGACTGTTTATTACCTTTTTCATCCAATGTCATACAAAGTACCTCCTCTACTATGAACACTAATAAGGAAGGAAGAATGAAATATTTACTAGGGCACAATCTCAACTTCTCTGTGTTCATTAAAATATGTAAGTGTTGTTTTGAACCATATGGTGTTAAAATTAGTTTGTGGAGAGCAGTCAATAGACTTCAAAATACCCTGAATTATTATGGAGTATCTATGAACACATTTGGTCGGTAACTCAATTTGAGAATACTCATCCACTGATTCCCATCTTCACCATAAACAGTTGTCTACTGATGGTGAATATTATAGTAATTTGAAATTTTCTACTGTGGGAATTTGAAGCCTAACACTGAGTGGAACAATAGCTCTGAATCTCCTGCCATAGGCACCAAACATCCATCAGCTTTATAAAACAAAACACGGAATCATTTATCAGCATCTTAATAGGGACCTAGGATGAATAACAGGAACAGACACTCTTAAGCTACGAGCAAACAAGAAACCACAGAAGCAAGCTTGAAAGCTGTGGCATTTCCATCCTATGATACAATAGGAAGAAAGAGACTTGTGTATGAGTATGAAACAATATATAACTGAAAACTGAGGCTGTGTCAATGTGCTCTCTGAGCACAGTAGTATGTGTCAGAATCTTCAGTGTCCACACTGCTGATCTGGAGGAATGCCTGGTTGTAGGAGGTGTCCTTGGAGATTGTGAGCTGACTAGTAATGGATGGGTTGTAGCTCTTAGCACCATCCCACCAAATGGTTGCCAGCCACTCCAGACACTTGCCTGAAGGCTGACAGATCCAGCCCACAATCATATTAGTAGTGCTCAGTGAAAACCCAGAGAAAGAGAAAGTCAGACTGAGGGTCTGGGAGGACTGCAATATTCTAGGGCCAGACTCTTTCAGGGTATCCTGGGACAGAGCATCTGTGGAGAAAAAGAAAAGGGAGAAGGTAAGGTTGTAACAGGTGAGGATAGAAAAGTCGATCCCTTAGGTAGTCTTGGCACTCACACGCAGGGACAATCAGCAGCAGCAATGAGGAAGTAAGCCTGTCCATGGCCGCACACTAGTGAGTACACAGGCCCAACTTTGGCTTTTTACCCCAAGTTTGGATGCATACAGGAGAGCTTTGCATTCCATCACCAGGTGCTGCCTCTGATGGTGTACTTCAGTTTTAGGATTCAAGGGGTATCAGTCTATGATGGAAGACACATGGGCCCTCAATAGAGTTCATTTCTGTTTCCCATAGAGAGTAGCAAACACACTAGACCAGGTTGCTTAGTACACAACACTTCTAGTGAGTGATTTGCGGATGCAGCAGGATTGAGAGATGATAGTCACTCTAGTACAAAGGGTCCTGAGCACAGTATGTTTCTACACAGCTGATCTGAGGGAATGCTTAGTTGTTGGAGGTGTTCTTTTATTTTTTTTCTTTTTTCTTTTTTTTCACTTTTTTTTGTTTTTTTTTTTTTAATTTATTGATATATTTATTTACACTTCAAATGATTTCCCCTTTTCTGGACCCCCACTCCCCGAAAGTCCCATCAGTCCCCTTCCCTAACCCTGTTTTCCCACCCAATCCTTCCCACTTCCCTGTTCTGATTTTGCTCTATACTGCTTCACTGAGTCTTTTCAGAACAAGGGCCACTCCTCCGTTCTTCTTGTACCTCATTTGATGTGTGGATTATGTTTTGGGTATTCCAGTTTTCTAGGTTAATATCCACTTATTAGTGAGCGCATACCATGATTCATCTTTTGAGTCTGGGTTACTTCACTTAGTATGATGTTCTTCAGCTCCATCCATTTGCCTAAGAATTTCATGAGTTCATTGTTTCTAATGGCTGAATAGTACTCCATTGTGTATATATACCACATTTTTTGCATCCACTCTTCTGTTGAGGGATACCTGGGTTCTTTCCAACTTCTGGCAATTATAAATAGGGCTGCTATGAACATAGTGGAACATGTATCCTTATTACATGCTGGGGAATCTTCTGGGTATATGCCCAGGAGTGGTATAACAGGATCTTCTGGAAGTGAGGTGCCCAGTTTTTGGAGGAACCGCCAGACTGATTTCCACAGTGGTTGCACCAATATGCAACTCCACCAGCAGTAGAGGAGTATTCCTCTTCTCCACATCCTCGCCAACACCTGCTGTCTCCTGAATTTTTAATCTTAGCCATTCTGACTGGTGTGAGGTGTTCTTAATGACTGTGAGCAGGCTCTTCAATCATGGGTTGTGGCACTTATGATCATCCCACTAAATGTTTGCCAAGTACTTCAGACCCTTCCCTGTGGAATGACAAATCCAGTTAATGCCTATACCAGAAGTCATCAGTGAAAACCGAGAGAAGAAGCAAGTCAGACAGATGGTTCAGGGAGAGATGCAATGTCTTTTACAGTTACTTGGGAAAGAACATTGTGAAGACAATAAGGAAGACGAAGGTTAGACTAAGGTGAGAATAGAAAGGTTCATCCCTGAGGGAGCCTTAGAACTCACATGTAGGAACAATCAGCAGCAGGAATGAGGAAGTAATCCTGACCATGTTTATACACTAGTGACCTCAAAGGCCCAGCTTTGGGTTTTCAACACATGTTTGGTGGGAGCCAGGAGAGATTTGTGCCAGGTGTTCATTCTTATAGTGTACTTAAGTTTTTGGAATCAAGAGGACCCACTTTGTGATAGGAAGCACAGAAGCCTTCATGGAAGCTCACTTCTTATCTCCTTAAATAATAGCTAATTGAAGACCCGCATCCTCACAAGAAAGCACTTCTTTTTTTTTTTTACTTTCTAAATTCTTTGTTTACATTCCAAACGCTTTCCCCTTTCCCAGTTGACCCCTCCCCATATGTCCCATAAGCCTTCTCTACACCCATACTCCAATCACCTCCCTCCTTTTTCTCTGTCCTGGTACTCCCCTACAATGCTGGATCAGGCCTTTCCAGAATCAGGACCCTCTCCTTACTTCTTCATGGGAATCATTTGATATGCTACTTGTGTCTTGGGTATTCAGAGTTTCTGGGCTAGTTAATATCCACTTATCAGTGATTGCATTCCATGTATATTCTTTTGTGATTGAGTTACCTCATTTAGGATGATATTTTCTAGTTTCAACCATTTGCCTACAAATTTCATGAATTCATTGTTTTAAATTGGTGAATAGTATTCCATTGTGTAAATATACCACATTTTCTGTATCCATTCCTCCATTGAGGGACATCTGGGTTCTTTCCAACTTCTGGCTATTATAAATAAAGCTGCTATGAACATAGTGGAGCATGTGTCCTTATTGCATGCCGGGGAATCCTCTGAGTATATGCCCAGGAGTGGTATAGTAGGGTCTTCTGGTAGTGTCATGTTCAGTTTTCTGAGGAATCTCCAGACTGATTTCCAGAGTGGTTGTAACTTCTTGCAATCCCTCCAGCAGTGGAGGAGTGTTCCTCTTTCTCCACATCCTCGCCAACACCTGCTGTCTCCAGAGTTTTTAACCTTAGCCATTCTGACTGGTGTGAGATAAAATCTTAGGGTTGTTTTGATTTGCATTTCCCTAATGACTAATGATGATGAGCATTTCTTAAGGTGCTTCTCAGCCATCTGCATTTCTTCAGGTGAAAATTCTTTGTTTAGATCTGCACCCCATTTTGAATAGGGTTATTTGGTTCCCTGGGGTCTAACTTCTTGAGTTCTTTGTATATATTGGATATTAGCCCTCTATCAAATGTTGGGTTGGTGAAGATCTTTTCCCAGTTTTTTGGTTGCTGTTTTGTCCTTTTGACAGTACTGTATAGAAGGAGCAAGATTGAGAGAGACCATTAATCTAACATAAAGGGTCCTGACTCAGTTCAGTCATCTATGGATCATTACCTTTTGTTTTATAGGTAGGACACATGAAGAAGTCAAAACACTGATGTTTCTCCTGCCTTCATCCTGTGTGTGTCTGATGCCAGAAACTGCCTCCTATGTGAGACCTATCAGAACATATTTTCTTTCACACACATACACACACACACACACACACACTCACACATTTACAGAAACTATAAACTTCTTATAGAGTGTAAGAATACACATCATCTCCATGCTAGCTTTTGTGAATATTATAATTATACAGAAGATAGTAATGTTTTGTTAACTGAACTTCTCTGTCAATTTCCTGGCTTACATTTTTCCGATTTCAATTTAGTAAATAGCCAGTGCCTGCACCTTTACAGTGACCAATATTTGTGACAATGGTAAAAACAGAGAAAGGTTTGTTCAGATCTGTCAGTTGCTGAGCATCCTATCAAACAGCACAGTGGGCAGAAAATGTTGGAAGTCACACCCTGGGCCAGGATATTTTATCATCATTTCAAATATGTTAAAATATAACATCGTCTCCTTTGTTTCTGTCATTATCTTTAGAGCATAGAAGTAATGTGAATTGTCTACATTTGGACAACTTTCATGGTGAATTTTTGGTGTGACCATGATTAAACAGATGGAAATAGGTATGAGTGAACTACTAATTTCATCAAACAAAGCCACACCAAAAACATAACTTTATGTTTAAAAACATTTGAAAGATATCAAGGTATGTATAACCATGAAATATCATAATTCCACAAAGTTGTAGCAACATTGTAAAAAGAAGTGAAACCCAGAATGCCGAGTTCCAGCTGAGACTCAGAACCCCTAGGGTAGGAAAGGCAATAAGACCTGCCCTATAGGTTTTGTTCATTTTCCCAGGGTTATCAATATTAAAGAGATTTTTCATCTCTGCTTGAATGATATGTCTTGAGATAGAAGAATATTTGAGAGTACCTGAAATTCTCTCCATGATATTCACTGAACCTACAAATGTCCTCATCAAAGATAGGCAGTAGGAAGGGTCCACAAAAGACAAAAGATGATGGAATGATATTAGACTATGGCCACATTGTCAGGTTTGAAAGAAAAGGCCAGAGGGCAAGAGATACAAGAACTGCTTGTCCTGAGTGTGGGAAATGCAGGCAGCAGACTCTACAGAGAGAGAGCTTCATATCTAACCAGGCTTAAAGATACTGCATTTAAGAGGCTTTGGCCATGGAGGGCATAAAAGTATGATGTTGATTTATAACTGTCATATGAGCTGCAATGAATGAAGATATTCTTCCTGAATTTTTCACTTGTTCATGGAGTAGTTCTAGGTCTGAAATTAAAAGTCTAAGAATAAGTATTAGCTGTTTGATAAAAAACATAATGTTTTTGTGTATTCTTTAAAATTCTTTATCTGTGTAATGTATTTATAGCTGTTAAGCACCCTGCCAATGAAGACTTAACAATTATAAAATTTTGTGGAAAATTTGAAAGAGCTCACTTACTCAAAAATGTCACTGAATTGTTTTATAGTCTTTAAAATTCCAGGTACTAGATACACTCTAGGTGACAGTTATGTATTTCAATGGTTTAGGCCTGACTGTGTCTACATGTTTATCACAGTGCCATGTGAGGGGAGTGTCTTTCAGTGGAAACAATTGCTAGATAAAATGAATCCACCCATTCATCCTTCAGAAATTCTCCATCATTTGGATTGAAAATGAAGGTACAATTTTTATTTTGTGTGGAAAGCATGTTATAGCATGTTATATGTTGATAGGGTGAGGACTGGTGATAGAACATATGCACAGAATAAAGCACCAACCAGACACACCTTTACTTAATGTAAAATTTATGCTACTAGAGGCAAGATCTAATCACACGAAATGCAAATATAATCCAGACATTAGTGTTTGATTTAGCAAGGAGGGAAAGAATGTTAATCCCTAATAATTAAGCATGATTAATCTCAAGAATCCCCAGTGTAACCTGAAATTCTACTACCACACTGGAGCAGCTTCTTTATCAGCTGATGAAATAGTCTGCGGGTTAATCTGTAAATCAGGTTTAACGTTGAATACAAACCTGAGACATCACACCAGATTGACAGCTTCTCATATGTTATACACAAGACAGGACAGTGATGAAACTAAATCCAGGTGAGGTCCAGAGGATTGTACACAGGCAAAGGTGGCCTTCAGATCCAGCACATTGTCTAAATTCATATATAAGTGGCAGAGGTTTGGTGTTAGTGTGTGGATATCATTTCTTCTCCACTCTTCAGAATTCTGGACAGCCACAAAGACAGTTTTTAATTTAGATGTTTTCTTCTTCTCTCCTATTGTGAGTCACACAAAGGACAGGACAGACTGATACTACAAATTTGGCATAAAAAGCTTTGTTATGTAAAAAATGGCCAATGAACAACAAAATGTAATGAAGTCCAGATGATGCAAAATGTTGAGCTTCTTCTACTCACCTTTTTCTTAGCCAAAGTTTTCGTGTGTCACTGGAGGACACATTGGAATCAGGATATCTACACCTGTGCTGAATAACAGCATGATCTCAGTCCTGTAAATGGAACATCAAGGATTGTGCTTCCAATGATGAATCATTTCAAGGAGAAGAAATGATCCTGTCAGTGGAAAAAGTTACAGATAGTTTTACATAGGATATTGATGGTGATGATGATGAATGGGTGTTTGATACCTCATGTTTGAAACTTTTTAGCTTCCTTTTAAATGGATGTGCAATTGGAATTTTCATTTCAATAGAGTTCATATATAATAAATAAAATACTTATGAGCAATATTAACTAACAAAGGATATTTACTTGGAATTATAATTTTAATATAAATGTATGCACTAGAATGGCATTAAAAGTATGCATTCCTACTGCAATGGACAAGTGTTCACCTTGCTCCACATCCTCATCAGCATTATCTATTACTCGTGACTTCATTTTAGCCATTCCGGAATTTTTAAAATGGAATCCGAGACTTCTTTTGATTTTCATTACATGGCCAGCTAAGGATGTTGGCCATTCTTTATGTACTTCTTTTTCAATAGTTATTCCTTTGTTAATAATTCTCTTTAGATCTACAATTCATTTTTAAATTGGATTGCAATTTTTGATGTTTACTTCTTAAGTATGTATTGCAGATATCTGGAGTTGGTGACAGACTTTCCCCATCCTGCAGGCTACTGTTTCTCCTTTTGATAGTGTTCTTTGCCCTACAGAACCTTCTCAATATCACAAAGTCACATTTACTGATTATGGTGCTTAGTCCCTGTGTTTCTCTGTTCTGTTCAGGATGCTGTGTTCTGTGTTAATTAATTTGAACCTGCCTGATATACTTTTTATTTGGCTCAAGATATCCGACTTTCTATTGATGATTTTATCAGCTTGGTTTTGAATATTGTGAATGGACACTGATATAGATCTATTTGCATTCTTCTAAATACAGACTCACATTTCTAGTGAGTGATGTTGGGATGCAGTAAGATTGAGAGAGACCCTCTCTCTAACATGAAGGGTACTGACTCTGTTCACTCATCTGGGAATCACTTCCCTATGTTTTTGCATGGACAGATGAGGAGCTCAAACGGAAGATTTTACTCCTACCTTAAAAACATTGTTTCTAGGGCATGTGTGAGTCCAATCACTATATATTTTCCCGCATCATTGGTACAGCAATGTTAGACTTCTTGCATAGTGAGCATATGCCATTTCAAGCTAGAAATGATGATTGCTATAATTCCATGAAAGTGTGTGATTTCATTGACTTTACTGATGTGTCAATTTCCAAATTTCCAGGCTCACATTTTTGAGACTGATATTTATTCAGCAATCAGAGGCACCATCTTTTCACTGACCTGTTTTTGTGATAACCTTAAAATAAAAAGCCGAAAACATAAACTCTAAGCGGGGAGAAGTTTATTCAATTATCTTAGATCCTGATGATCTTGGAAGAAGGAAGAGTGGACAGAGGATGCTGGAAGGCACAGCTTACAAGGCTAGAAATTTTTTCACTGACTCCAGAAATGTTAAAACACGATGTATTCTTCTTTTTTCTTATCAGTATTGACGGTTAAGAATGAAGATAGAATAAGATTTGATTAAGTTTGGCCAACTTTATGCAGTGTTTTGTTGGCATGAACATGATTGAATATATGGAAAAGAACTTGAGTAGATGACTGATTTCATTAAAAAAAACTACACCAAAAGTAATCATGCGTTTTTATGAAGAAAACATCTTCATGTTTTCAAATTTGAAAGAAAAAATACCAAGGTATGTCCAAACCATAATATAAGATATTAGCACAAAGTTGTATCAGTATGTGAAAGAGAAATAAATCCCGGACTGATGAGTGTCATCTGAGCTCCTGAAACCTTAGGGTAAGGTGTGCAATAAACCCTTCATTAACACTTGGGTTCCTTTTCCAGGGAGCTGACAATGATAAAATGACTTTTATTTATGAGTAAATCATGTATCTTGAAATAGAAGAATTTCTGGCATTGTCTCCATGAGACTCAAAGATCATCATATACATCCTCATTAGGCAGGAGGGAGGCCCCACACAAGGAAAGAACCTGGAATGAATGACATCAGAAGTGAAGTTGCCAGGTTTAGATGAAGGGGCCAGGGTGCCAGGGAAAAGAGACAGAATATCCTATCTATCCAGGAACACAGATGTTACATGTCAGATGCTTTATCCATGGAGGTCATGAAATTATGGTGGATGTCTTAAATCTGTTATATGAGCTTCAATGGATGAAGATATTTTTCCTGAGTTTTTCAAATTTGCTTGAAGGAATTCTGGGTCCAAGTCGATAAATATACAGACATAGATATGAACAATCTGTTAAAAACTTAAAATATTTGTAATAAGAAAAAATGTGTAAATATAATCCAACAAGGCTTCATACAAATTTATATATAAAGCACCCTGCCAATTGGGGCTCAAAAACTAGAACATATTACTCTAAATATGAATCACATTAACTCAATCACTTAGATTATTTCACTGATATACTTTATGGCTTTCAAAATTCCTGTACTCAGGTATACTCGGCTAGAGAGCCTTTTTCCAACTCAACTAGAGTGTTTACGTACTTCTAATTAGTGATGTAAGCATTTCTGGGTTTCCATGTTCACAAAGAGATGTGAGGAGAAAAGCACCACAGAATTAACATGTACACCTAAGGTAGAACTACTAATCTATCCTTCAGAAACTCTCAAGCACTGAGATAGAAAATGACTATATTATCATCTGATTCATTTTACATATTCATGATGTGAGTAATAGGATTCTAATATGCACAGAGTAGAGCAGCAACCAGAAATATTTTAGAGATATTTGTAATATTTATTTTTTGTTTGTAAATGAATGAAAGGTAAATTTTAATATTTGAGATCTAAAAATCAGAATAAATTAGGAAACACTATTTGATATCTTGATTTTGGTGACATAACATCATAACATTCTTGTCTTTTATTACTTATCCTATTGATCTTTTTAAACTGTGGTGTATTTCTCATTAAAACCTCCTGTACTGTTCACATGGTTTATGGAATTCATGGTCAAAAGGTGAAGCAGGATATACACAGAACAATATATATTAGAACACTTTTAAAATTTTATTCGATATATTTTTTATTTACATTTCAAATCATTTCCCCTTTTCTGCTTCCCCACTCCCCGAAAGTCACATAAGCCCCCTTCCCTCCCTCTGTTCTGCCACCCATCCCTTCCCACTTCCCTGTGCTGGTTTTGTCTTATACTGCTACACTGGGTCTTTCCAGAACTAGGGGCCACTCCTCCGTTCTTCTTGTACCTCATTTGAAGTGGAGATTATGTTTTGCATATTCCAGTTTTCCAAGCTAATATCCACTTATTAGTGAGTGCATACCATGATTGATCTTTTGAGACTGGGTTACCTCACTTAGTATGATGTTCTTCAGCTCCATCCATTTGCCTAAGAATTTCCTGAATTCATTGTTTCTAATGGCTGAATAGTACTCCATTGTGTAGATACACCAGATTTTTTGCATCCATTCTTCTGTTGAGGGATACCTGTGTTCTTTCCAGCTTCTGGCTATTATAAATAGGGCTGCTATAAACATAGTGGAACATATATCCTTATTACATGCTGGGGAATTCTCTGGGTATATGCCCAGGAGTGGAATAGCAGGATCTTTCGGAAGTGACATGCCCAGTTTTCTGAGGGACTGCCAGAATGATTTCCAGAGTGGTTGTACTAATTTGCAACCCCACCATCAGGAGAGGAGTGTTTCTCTTTCTCCACATCCTTGCCAACACCTGCTGTCTCCTGAGTTTTTAATCTTAGCCATTCTGACTAGTGTAAGGTGAAGAAATCTCAGGATTGCTTTTATTTGCATTTCCCCGATGACTACTGAAGTTGAGCATTTTTTTAAGATGTTTCACTGCCATCCGAAGTTCTTCAGGTGAGAATTCTTGTTTAACTTTGTACTCCATTTTTTAATAGGGTTATTTGTTTTTCTGGGGTCTAACTTCTTGAGTTCTTTGTATATATTAGATATTAGCCCTCTATCTGATGTAGGGTTGGTGAAGATTTTTTCCCAATTTGTTGGTTGCCGATTTGTCCTTTTGATGGTGTCCTTTGCTTTACAGAAACTTTGTAATTTTATGAGGGTCCATTTGTCAATTCTTGATCTTAGAGCATAAGCTATTGGTGTTCTGTTCAGGAATTTCCCCCTGTACCGATGTCCTCAAGGGTCTTCCCGAGTTTCTTTTCTATTAGCTTCAGAGTGTCTGGCTTTATATGGAGGTCCTTGATCCATTTGGAGTTGAGCTTAGTAGAAGGAGACAAGCATGGATCAATTTGCATTCTTCTGCATGCTGACCTCCAGTTGAACCAGCACCATTTGTTGAAAAGGCTATCTTTTTTCCATTGGATGTTTTCAGGCCCTTTGTCCAGGATCAAGTGGCCATAGGGGTGTGGGTTCATTTCTGGATCTTCAAACCTGTTCCATTGATCTGCATGCCTGTCACTGTACCAATACCATGCAGTTTTTAACACTATTGCTAGGTAATATTGCTTGACGTCAGGGATAATGATTCCCCAAGAATTTCTTTTGTTGATGAGAATAGTTTTAGCTATCCTTGGTTTTTTGTTATTGCAGATGAATTTGAGAATTGCTCTTTCTAACTCTATGAAGAATTGAGTTGGTATTTTGATGGGTATTGCGTTGAATCTGTATATTGCTTTTGGCAAAATGGCCATTTTAACTATATTAATCCTGCCGATCCATGAGCATGGGAGGTTTTTCTATTTTTGAGGTCTTCCTCCATTTCCTTATTCAGAGTCTTGAAGTTCTTGTCATATAGATCTTTCACATGTTTGGTAAGAGTCACCCCAAGGTACTTTATACTGTTTGTGGCTATTGTGAATGGTATCATTTCCCTAATTTCTTTGTCAGCCTGCATATCCTTTGAGTATAGGAAGGCTACTGATTTGCTTGAGTTGATTTTATAACCTGCCACTTTGCTGAAGTTGTTTATCAGCTGTAGGAGTTCTCTAGTGGAGTTTTTTGGGTCACTTAGGTAGACTATCATATCATCGCAAATAACGATAGTTTGACTTCTTCCTTTCCAATTTGTATCCCTTCGACCTCCTTATATTGTCGAATTGCCCAAGCTAGTACCTCAAGGACAATATTGAAAAGATAAGGAGAAAGGGGGCAGCCCTGTCTAGTCCCTGATTTTAGAGGGATTGCTTCATGTTTCTCTCCCTTTAGTTTGATGTTGGCTACCGGTTTTCTGTATATTGCTTTTACTATGTTTAGGTATGGGCCTTGAATTCCTGTTCTTTCCAAGACTAAGCATGAAAGGATGCTGAATTTTGTCAAATGCTTTTTCAGCATCCAATGAAATGACCATGTATTTTTTTTCTTTGAGTTTGTTTATGTAGTAGATAACATTGATGGATTTCCGTATATTGAACCAACCATGCATTCCTGGGACAAAACCTACTTGATCATGGTGGATGATCATTTTTATGTGTTCTTGCATTCGGTTGGCAAAAATTTTATTGTGTATTTTTGCATCGATGTTCATACGGGAAATTGGTCTGAAGTTCTCTTTCTTTGTTGGATCTTTGTGTGGTTTTGGTATCAGTGTAATTGTGGCTTCATAGAAGGAATTGGGTAGTGTTCCTTCTGTTTCTATTTTGTGGAGTAGTTTGAAGAGTATTGGTGTTATGTCTTCTTTGAAGGTCTGAAAGAATTCTGCACTGAAGCCATCTGGTACTGGGCTTTTTTTTTTATTGGAAGGCTTTCTATGAACCCTTCTATTTCTTTAGGGGTTATGGGATGGTTTAGATGATCTATTTGGTCCTGATTTAATTTTGGTATTTTGTATTTGTCTAGGAAATTGTCCCTTTCCTCCAGATTCTCCAGTTATGTTGAGTATAGGCTTTTGTAGTAGGATCTGATGATTTTTTGAATTTCCTCAGTTTCTGTTGTTATATCTCCCTTTTCATTTCTAATTTTGTTAATTTGGATACTTTCTCTCTGCCCTTTGGTCAATCTGGCTAAGGGTCTATCTATCTTGTTGATTTTCTAAACAAAAAAAAAAACAAACAAAAAAAAAAAAAAAAAAAACAACAGCTTCTGGATTCATTGATTCTTTGTATGGTTCTCTTTGTTTCCACTTGACTGATTTCAGCCCGGAGTTTGATGATTTCATGTCTTCTACTCCTCCTGGGTGAATTGGCTTCCTTTTGTTCCAGGGCTTTCAGGTGTGTCCTTAAGCTGCTAATGTATGCACTCTCCATTTTCTTTTTGGAGGCACTCAGGGCTATGAGTTTTCCTCTTAGTATTGCTTTCATTGTCCCAAAGATTTGGGTATGTTGTGCCTTCATTTTCATTAAGTTCTAAAAAGTCTCTGATTTCTTTCTTTATTTCTTCTTTGGCCAAGGTGTCATTGAGAAGTTTATTGTTCAGCCTCCATGTGTATGTGGGCCTTCTGTCGTTTTTGTTGCCATTGAAGATCACTCTTACTCCATAGTGATCCGATAGGAGGCATGGAATTAGCTTGATCTTTTTATATTTGTTGAGGACTGTCTTGTGACCAATTATATGGTCGATTTTGGAGAAGGCACCATGAGGTGCTGAGAAAAAGGTATATTCTTTTGTTTTAGGGTGGAATGCTCTATAAATATCAGTCAAGTCCAATTGGTCCAAAGCTTCAATTAGTTTTATTGTGTCCCTGTTTAGTTTCTGTGTTCCTGACCGGTCCATTGAGGATAGTGGAGTGTTGAAGTCACCCACAATAATTGTGTTGGTTGAAATGTGTGCTTTGAGCTTTAGTAAAGTTTCTTTTACGAATGAGGGTGCCCTTGCATTTGGTGCATAAATGTTCAGAATTGAAAGTTCTTCTTGGTGGATTTTTCCTTTGACCAGCAAGAAGTGCTCTTCTGTATCTCTTTTGATGACTTTAGGTTGAAAATCAATTTTATCTAATATTAGAATGGCTACTCCGGCTCGTTTCCTGAGACCATTGGCTTGTAAAATTGTCTTCCAGCCTTTTACTCTAAGGTGTTTTTTGTCTTTGACAATGAGGTATGTTTCCTATATGCAGCAAAATGTAGGGTCTTGTTTCCTTATCCAGTCTTTTAGTCTATGTTTCTTTATTGGGGAGTTGAGTACATTTACTTTAAGAGATATTAAGGATTAGTGATTATTACTTCCTGTCATTTTCGATGTTATTTTTATATTTGAGTGGTTATCTTCTTTTGGGTTTGATGAAAGAAGGTAACTATCTTACTTTTTCCAGGGTGTCATTTCCCTCCTTCAATTGGAGTTTTCCTCCTATTATTCTTTGTAGAGCTGGGTTTGTACAAAGATATTTTGTAAATTTGGTTTTATCATGGAATATCTTGGTTTCTCCATCTATTGTGATTGAGAGTTTTGCTGGATATAGTAGTCTTGGCTGACATTTGTGTTCTCTTAGAGTCTGCATGATATCTGCCCAGGATCTTCTAGCTTTCATGGTCTCTGGTGGGAAGTCTGGTGTGATTCTGATAGGTCTTCCTTTATATGTTACTTGGCCTTTCTCTCTTACTGCCTTTAATATTCTTTCTTTGTTTAGTACATTTGGGGTTTTAATTATTATGTGACAGGAGGTATTTCTGCTCAGGTTCAGTCTGTTTGGAGTTCTGTAGGCTTCTTGCATATTCATGGGCATCTCTCTCTTTAAGTTGGAAAAGTTTTCTTCCATAATTTTGTTGAAGATATTTGCTAGCCATTTCAGTTGTAAATCTTCACTCTCATCTATTCCTATAATCCTTAGGTTTGGCCTTCTCATTGTGTTCTGGATTTCCTGGATGTTCTGGGATACAAGCTTTTTGAATTTTGCATTTTCTTTGACTGTTGAGTCAATGGTTTCTATGATATCTGAGATTCTTTCTTCCATGTCTTGTATTCTGTTGTTGATATTTGCATCTATGGCCCCTGATTTCTTCTCAAGGTTTTCTATCTCCAAAGTTGTCTCACTTTGTGATTTCTTTGTTGTTTCTACTTCTGATTTTAGATCCTGGATGGTTTTGCTTAGCTCCTTCACTTGCTTGTTCGTGTTTTCCTATAATTCTTAAGAGACGTTTGTGCTTCCTCTTTCATGACTTCTGCTGTTTGACTCACTTTCTCCTGCATTTCTTTAAGGTTTTTTTGTGTTTCTTCTTTATTGGCTTCTATCTCTTGAGCCTTATTCTCCTGAATTTCTTTAAGTGATTTTTGTGTTTCCATTAATCGGGTTTCTAGCTTATTGATGTTGCCCTGTATTTCTTTAAGAGATTCATTTTGTGTTCTTCTCGCAGCAGCATGAACAGTGATTTTAAATCCAAATCTTGTTTTTCTGGTGTTTTTGCATAATCAGGGCTTGCTGATGTTGGAGAGCTTGGTTCAGATGCTGCTATATTGCCTAGGTTTCTGTTAGTAACTTTCTTGCATTGCCCTTTGCCATCTTGTAATTTCTAGCGTTAGTTGGTCTTGTCTCTGGCTGGTATTTGTGCCTCCTGTGAGGCTATATGGCTATTTCTGCAACACTGGATGGCAGTGTTTCCCCTGTTACAGATTGCTAATGCGCTGCCTTCCTCTGGGGTGTCCCTGCAGCCCTAGGGTGCCTTGCCCCAGGTTGTCTGTGTGAACCAGGGGATGCCCGTTTGCTCCTTCAGTGAGTGCTGATGGTCTATGCTGCTGCGGGACATTTTCTGAGTGCTGGTCACTCGGCTGGGCAGCCTATCTCCCAACCAGGTTGGTGCACACAAGGCTAGCCTAGCTGCTGAGGACCTGAGTCTAGGCAAACGCTAGGCAGGCTAAGGCCCAAGCAAAGTTCCCCTTGGGCTATGAGTGTAAATTTTTTATGTCAGGTGGCCAGGATGGCAGCATGCGTTCCCTGAAAGTGCCAGGAGAGTATGCTGGGCTAACAATCTCCTGGCTGGGTTAGCACACAGATCACCCACGGAGCAGCCCAGGGCCTGGGGTCAATCCAAGGCCTGTCTGTCTTAGACCCCCTGCTATGTTAGCCTTGGGCTATGACTCTTAGCTGACTTTGCCTGCTAGGACTCTCTGGCGTCCTGTAGTCAAAATGGTGGAGTGTGCACAGGCCCGGCAATCAAACTCCTGGCCTGGTTCGCACACTGATGGCCCCCTGAACAGCCCAGGGCCTGGGTGCAGGCCAATGCCCATCGGGCTTAGACCCCTGTGATATTGGCCTTGGGTTATATTTGTGTACCTCAGTCGGTCTGATCTCTCTGGTGCCCGAGATACAAGATGGCGGAGAGACTCTTGTAACTGACTTGCGGGAGGCAGAGTTCTGATGTGGCTTCTTGGTTCCACTACTGATGGCCCTTCTGCTGGACCAGCTTCCACCGCTGCTGCTGCTGCCGCCACTGCCGCCACTGCTAGAATACTTTTTTAATAAAAAGAGCACGTTTTCTTGAATAAACATTCTCTATAAATGTTGTTACAAGGATGCCAAGCAATAATAACAGGAATTATGACATTATTATCCCTGATAATGCTTTCTTTGGTGAGAACATAAATGCAATTTTACCATGTAAAATTTATATAAAACCATGACTATAGGGTATGAATACATATGTCATATATGACAGTATATGTGTATGTTGATACTGATATCTCTTCCCTTTCAAAACTTTGTGTTTATGTCTAAGTTATCATTTTTAATAGCCATCTTTCTGCTAATTTTATTAGCTTTCTACAAATTGCAGTTTCCATTCATATTGATGCAACCACTCTGGAAATCAATCTGATGCTTGATGCTTCCTCAGAAAATTGAAAATCATTCTACCTGAAGACCCAGCTTCACAACTACTGGTCATATACCCAATAGATGCTCCACCACAACACAAGAACACATGTTCTCCTATGCTCATAGCAGACTTATTCATAATAGCTAGAAACTGGAAACAACCCAGATGTCCCTGAACAAATAATGGATACAAACAATGTTTTCACATTTAAAATGGAATACTATTCTGCTAATAAAAATGAGAAAATCATGAAAATAGATGGCAAATGGATGGAATTAGGATGGATGAGAATATCATCCTGAGTGCAGCAACCCAGAAGCAGAAAGACACATATGGTGTTACTCTCTTATAAGTGGACATTAGCCATAAAGTGCAGGATAACTATGCAACATTCCACAGACCCAAGTAAACTGGGTAGTAAGGACAGTCTAAGGGAAGATACAGGAATCTCACTCACAGTGGGAAGCAAAATTATAATAAAAGCAAGATGATGGGCATCCATCTTGGTTCCGGACTCCGGGGATCGGACAGACTGAGGTACACAAAAATAATCCGAGGCCAACACCGCGGTGGTCTGAGCCCGACGGGCGTTGGCCTGCACCCAGGCCCTGGGCTGGTCGGGGAGCCATCGGGGTGCCAACCCAGCCAGGGTTTTTTTTTGCCCAGGCCTGCGCGTGCGCCGCCGCCATTTTGCCTGCAGGACGACAGAGAGCTCTGGCGGGCAGACCTGTAACAGGCATAGCCTGAGGCTAACAAAGCGAGGGTCTAGGCCCCAAAAGGCACAGGACTGACCCCAAGGACTGGGCGGCTTGGTGGGCCATCTGTGAGTCAACCTGCCCAGGGGATTGTTAGCACAGCAGACTCTCCCAGCGCTTTCAGGGAGCGCGGGCGCTCACGCCCGCCATCCTAGTCACCTGGCAGACCCAATTAACAGTCATAGCCCTAGGGGAACTCTGCTCGGACCTTGGCCTCCCAGGCTTTTGCCTGGACTCAGGGACTGGGCAGCCAGGCTAACCTTGTGTGCGACAGCCCAGTTGGCGGATCGGCTGCCCAGCAGAGTGAGCGAAACACAGGGGAGATCACAGCAGCATACACCATCGGCACTCCCTGGGGGTGCACACAGGCTCCATCTGGTCCACAGACACAATCTAGGGCAAGGCCTCAGGCGGAAGCCCTCAGCCCTACTCCCTCCGCTTCCGGATCCAGATCAGCCTGGGCAGCAGCACCACATCTCCAAGTCCTGCAAGTGGCTAGCTGCGCTTCCGGGAAGCCAGCTGGGAGAAGTCAGTGTGCTCCAGTGAATCCAGCGGGCCCCAGCGGGAGCCTTCAGGTGCCTGCTTTGGGATCTGAACAGCCTGGGCAGCAGCACCCTGTCTACAAGCAGTGCAGGAGGTAAGCTGTGCACCAGAGGCCAACTGGGAAGGGGCAGCTTACACTGGTGAGTCCAGCACTGACAAGACAAACTAACACCAGTGAGAACTAGATGGCAAAAGGCAAACGCAGGAACGTCACTAACAGAAATCAAGGCAATATGGCAACATCTGAACCCAATTCTCCTCTACCAACATGTCCTGGATACCCCATCACACCAGTAAAACAAGATTTGGATTTAAAATCACTGGTCATGATGCTGGTACAGGAACACATGAAGGACATACTTAAAGAAATTCAGGAGAAAATGGATCAAAAGTTAGAAGCCCTTGCAAGGGAAACACAAAAATCATTGAAAGAAATCCAGGAGAATACAAAAGCCAACAAGGAGGAAATGCAAAAAACACTTAAAGAAATACAGGAGAACTTTGGTCAACAGGCTGAGGTCATGAAAGACGAAACACAAAAATCTCTTAAAGAAATACAGGAGAACTTTGGTCAACAGGCTGAGGTCATGAAAAAGGAAACACAAAAATCTCTTAAAGAATTCCAGGAAAACACAAACATACAAGTGAAGGAGCTAAGCAAAACCATCCAGGATCTAAAATCAGAAGTAGAAACAACTAAGAAAACTCAAAGGGAGACAACTTTGGAGATAGAAAGCCTTGGGAAGAAATCGGGGGACAGAGATGCAAATATCAACAACAGAATACAAGAGATAGAAGAAAGAATCTCAGATGCTGAAGATTCCATAGAAACCATGGACTCAACAGTTAAAGAAAATGCAAAATGCAAAAAGCTTGTAACCCAAAATATCCAGGAAATCCAGGACACAATGAGAAGACCAAACCTAAGGATTATAGGCATAGACGAGAGTGAAGATTTACAACTTAAAGGGCCAGCAAATATCTTCAATAAAATTATGGAAGAAAACTTCCCTAACCTAAAGAGAGAGATGCCCATGAATATACAAGAAGCCTACAGAACTCCAAACAGACTGGACCAGAACAGAAATACTTCCAGTCACATAATAATCAAAACACCAAATGTTCTAAACAAAGAAAGAATACTAAAGGCAGTAAGAGAAAAAGGCCAAGTAACATATAAAGGAAGACCTATCAGAATCACAGCAGACTTTTCACCTGAGACTATGAAGGCTAGAAGGTCCTGGGCAGATCTCATGCAGACTCTAAGAGAACACAAATGCCAACCAAAACTACTATATCCAGCAAAACTCTCAATCACCATAGATGGAGAATCTAAGATATTTCATGACAAAACCAAGTTTACCCAATATCTATCCACAAACCCGGCCCTAAAAAGGATAATAGGAGGACAACACCAATACAAGGAGGGAAACTTCACCCTGGAAAAAGCAAGATAGTAACCTTTCATCAAACCCAAAAGAAGATAAGCATTCAAATTTAAAAAATAACGTCAAAAATGATAGGAAGTAACAATCACTATTCCTTAATATCTCTTAACATCAATGGACTTAATGCCCCAATAAAAAGACACAGACTAACTGACTGGATACGTAAACAGGACCCTACATTTTGCTGCTTACAGGAAACACACCTCAGGGTCAAAGACAAACACTACCTTAGAGTAAAAGGCTGGAAGACAATTTTACAAGCAAATGGTCTCAGGAAACAAGCTGGAGTAGCCATTTTAATATCAGATAAAATTGACTTTCAACCCAAAGTCATCAAAAGGGACCCTGAGGGACACTTCTTGCTGCTCAAAGGAAAAATACAAAAAGAAGAACTGTCAATCCTGAACATCTATGCCCCAAATGCAAGGGCCCCCTCTTTCGTAAAAGAAACTTTATTAAAACTAAAAGCACACATTGCACCTAACACAATAATTGTGGGTGACTTCAACACTGCACTTTCCTCAATGGACCAATCAGGAAAACAGAAACTAAACAGGGACACAATGAAACTAATTGAAGCTTTGGATCAATTAGATTTAACAGATATATATAGAACATTCTATCCTAAGACAAAAGAATATACCTTTTTCTCAGCACCTCATGGTACCTTCTCCAAAATCGACCATATAATTGGTCACAAGACAGACCTCAACAAATATAAGAAGATAGAACTAATCCCATGCCCCTATCTGATCACTATGGAGTAAAAGTTGTCTTCAATACCAACAGAAACAACAGAAAACCCACATACACGTGGAAACTGAACAATACTCTACTCAATGATACCTTGGTCAAGGAAGAAATAAAGAAAGAAATTAAAGACTTTTTAGAACATAATGAAAATGAAAACACAACATACCCAAATCTATGGGACACAATGAAAGCAGTGCTAAGAGGAAAACTCATAGCCCTGAGTGCCTCCAAAAAGAAAATGGAGAGAGCATATATTACCAGCTTAATGACACACCTGAAAGCCCTAGAACAAAAAGAAGCTATTTCGCCCAGGAGGAGTAGAAGGCAGGAAATCATCAAACTCAGGGCCGAAATCAATCAAGTAGAAACAAAGAAAACCATACAAAAAATCAACAAAACCAGGAGCTGGTTCGTTGAGAAAATCAACAAGATAGATAAACCCTTAGCCAGACTGACCAAAGGGCACAGAGAAAGTATCCAAATTAACAAACTTAGAAATGAAAAGGGAGATATAACAACGGAAACTGAGGAAATCCAAAAAATCATCAGATCCTACTACAAGAGCCTGTACTCAACACAACTGGAGAATCTGGAGGAAATGAACAATTTCCTTGACAGATACCAAATACCAAAATTAAATCAGGACCAACTAGACCATCTAAACAGTCCCACAATGCCTAAAGAAATAGAAGGAGTCATAGAAAGTCTTCCAACCAAAAAAAGCACAGGACCAGATGGCTTCAGTGCAGAATTCTACCAGACCTTCAAAGAAGAGTTAACACCAATACTCTTCAAACTATTCCACAAAATAGAAACAGAAGGAACACTACCCAATTCCTTCTACGAAGCCACAATTACGCTGATACCAAAGCCACAAAAAGATCCAACAAAGAAAGAGAACTTCAGACCAATTTCCCTTATGAACATCGATGCAAAAATACTCAATAAAATTCTTGCCAACCGAATCCAAGAACACATCAAAATGATCATCCACCATGATCAAGTAGGCTTTATCCTGGGAATGCAGGGTTGGTTCAATATACGGAAATCCATCAATATAATCCACTACATAAACAAACTCAAAGAACAAAACCACATGGTCATTTCATTGGATGCTGAAAAAGCATTTGACAAAATTCAGCATCCCTTCATGCTTAAAGTCTTGGAGAGAACAGGAATTCAAGGCCCATACCTAAACATAGTAAAAGCAATATACAGCAAACCGGTAACCAGCATCAAACTAAATGGAGAGAAACTTGAAGCAATCCCACTGAAATCAGGGACCAGACAAGGCTGGCCCCTTTCTCCTTATCTTTACAATATTGTACTTGAGGTACTAGCTCGGGCAATTCGACAACATAAGGAGGTCAAAGGGATACAAATTGGAAAGGAAGAAGTCAAACTATCATTATTTGCAGACGACATGATCGTCTACCTAAGTGACCCAAAGAACTCAACTAGAGAGCTCCTACAGCTGATAAACAACTTCAGCAAAGTGGCAGGTTATAAAATCAACTCCAGCAAATCAGTGGCCTTCCTATACTCAAAGGATAAGCAGGCTGAGAAAGAAATTAGGGAAATGACCCCCTTCACAATAGCCTCAAACAGTATAAAGTATCTTGGGGTGACTCTTACCAAACATGTGAAAGAACTGTATGACAAGAACATCAAGACTCTGAAGAAGGAAATGGAAGAAGACCTCAAAAAATGGGAAAACCTCCCATGCTCATGGATCGGTAGAATCAATATAGTTAAAATGGCCATTTTGCCAAAAGCACTATACAGATTCAATGCAATACCCATCAAAATCCCAACTCAATTCTTCACAGAGTTAGAAAGAGCAATTATCAAATTCATCTGGAACAACAAAAAACCCAGGATAGCTAAAACTATTCTCAGCACCAAAAGAAAATCTGGGGGAATCAGTATCCCTGACCTCAAGCAATGCTACAGAGCAATAGTGTTAAAAACTGCATGGTATTGGTACAGTGACAGGCAGGAGGATCAATGGAACAGGATTGAAGATCCAGAAATGAACCCACACACCTATGGCCACTTGATCCTCGACAAAGAGGCTGAAAACATCCAATGGAAAAAAGATAGCCTTTTCAACAAATGGTGCTGGTTCAACTGGAGGTCAGCATGCAGAAGAATGCGAATTGATCCATCCTTGTCTCCTTGTACTAAGCTCAAATCCAAATGGATCAAGGACCTCCACATAAAGCCAGACACTCTGAAGCTAATAGAAAAGAAACTGGGGAAGACCCTTGAGGACATCGGTACAGGGAGAAAGTTTCTGAACAGAACACCAATAGCGTATGCTCTAAGAGCAAGAATTGACAAATGGGACCTCATAAGGTTACAGAGTTTCTGTAAGGCAAAGGACACCATCAAGAGGACAGATCAGCAACCAACAAATTGGGAAAAGATCTTCACCAATCCTACATCGGATAGAGGGCTAATATCCAATATATATAAAGAACTCAAGAAGTTAGACTCCAGAAAACCGAACAACCCTATTAAAAATGGGGTACAGAGTTAAACAAAGAATTCTCACCTGAAGAACTTCGGATGGCAGAGAAGCATCTTAAAAAATGCTCAACTTCATTAGTCATTAGGGAAATGCAAATCAAAACAACCCTAAGATTTCATCTTACACCAGTCAGAATGGCTAAGATTAAAAATTCAGGAGACAGCAGGTGCTGGAGAGGGTGTGGAGAAAGAGGAACACTCCTCCACTGCTGGTGGGGCTGCAAATTGGTACAACCACTCTGGAAATCAGTCTGGCGTTTCCTCCAAAAACTGGGCACCTCACTTCCAGAAGATCCTGCTATACCACTCCTGGGCATATATCCAGAGGATTCCCCACCATGTAATAAGGATACATGCTCTACTATGTTCATAGCAGCCCTATTTATAATTGCCAGATGCTGGAAAGAACCCAGGTATCCCTCAACAGAAGAGTGGATGCAAAAAATGTGGTATATCTACACAATGGAGTACTATACAGCCATTAGAAACAATGAATTCATGAAATTCTTAGGCAAATGGATGGAGCTAGAGAACATCATACTAAGTGAGGTAACCCAGACTCAAAAGGTGAATCATGGTATGCACTCACTAATAAGTTGTTATTAACCTAGAAAACTGGAATACCTAAAACATAATCCACACATCAAATGAGATACAAGAAGAAAGGAGGAGTGGCCCCTGGTTCTGGAAAGACTCAGTGAAACAGTATTCGGCAAAACCAGAACGGGGAAGTGGGAAGGGGTGGGAGGGAGGACAGGGGAAGAGAAGGGGGCTTACGGGACTATCAGGGAGTGGGGGGCTAGAAAAGGGGAAATCATTTGAAATGTAAATAAATTATATCGAATAAAAAAAATTCAGGAGACAGCAGGTGTTGGCAAGGATGTGGAGAAAGAGCAACACTCCTCCACTGCTGGTGGGGTTGCAAATTGGTACAACCACTCTGGAAATCAGTCTGGCGGTTCCTCCGAAAACTGGGCACCTCACTTCCAGAAGATCCTGCTATACCACTCCTGGGCATATACCCAGAGGATTCCCCACCATGTAATAAGGATACATGCTCTACTATGTTCATAGCAGCCCTATTTATAATTGTCAGATGCTGGAAATAACCCAGGTATCCCTCAAGAGAAGAGTGGATGCAAAAAATGTGGTATATCTACACAATGGAGTACTATTCAGCCATTAGAAACATGAATTCATGAAATTCTTAGGCAAATGGATGGAGCTAGAAAACATCATACTAAGTGAGGTAACCCAGACTCAAAGGGTGACTCATGGTATGCACTCACTAATAAGTGGATATTAACCTAGAAAACTGGAATACCCCAAACATAATCCATACATCAAATGAGGTACAAGAAGAAAGGAGGAGTGGCCCCTTGTTCTAGAAAGACTCAGTGAAGAAGTATAGGGTAAAACCAGAACGGGGAAGTGGGAAGGGGTGGGTGGGAGGACATGGGGAGATAAGGGGGCTTATGGGACTTTCGGGGAGTGGGGAGCTAGAAAAGGGGAAATCATTTGAAATGTAAATAAAAAATATATCGAATAAAATTAAAAAATAAATAAATAAATTCAGCCTCTATTGAAGCCACAAAAAAAAAAAGCAAGATGATGAACAAAAAAGTGAATATAAGAGATGGTGAAGAAGGAACAATGGGAATAGGGAACTGAAAAAAACAGAAAAATATATAAAAGTATTTTTAAACAATAATTTCTGATCATATTTTCCTCAATTCCATCCGCTCATGGTCTTTCTTTGCTCACTACACACCCAAACACAAAGGATTTATTTTTCTCAGTCTTGTTTATGATTTACATTATATCCTGTTTACATTGATGTCCCCCTTCTGAGTTCCACCTCACACAAGAACTCCCCATAATCCCTTTCTTTATTCTCTGAGAGAATGTAGCCCCATCCCTCTTGTAGTCCCTACCATTACAAACCTAGTTTTTGCAAAGCTAGATTTTTTTTCTCTCATGAGGCAGACAAGACAGCTGAGTTAGAAGAATGGATTCCAGAAAAAAAGGCAACTGCTTTATGGCATGGGACGAACCCTGAAGCATAGCTAACATAGCCAGTGAGATACCACTATTGAAGATTAATTTTTCATTTGCAAGTGGGTCCACATTACAAATAACTTCTTGGTTGGGAGTGACAGCTCATGTCATTGAACCTATCTCAGCACTGACAACCCACATAATTTAAACCTATGAAGGCTTTTGCTTGCTCCCACAGTTTAGTGATACATATGATCATTTCTTGTAGTATCTGGAAGATCCTATTTCTTTGGAATCATGCATCCTCTCTGGATCTTAAAATATTAGCACTTTATTATCTGCATAGTTCCTTGAGTACTGAGGAGGTTTGATGACAACAACTTCTGTAGGACTGAGTAACCAAATATATCTCACTTTCTACACATTGTCAATTTCAGGTTCTTTGAGTTAGCTCATATTTACTACAAGACGTTTCTCGCACCATGTTTGAATTAGGCACAAATTTAAGTGTGTATATCATTACACTGTTATGAACCATTTTATTGTATGTCCCTTTATCAGAAAAAGAGTCCTTGGGAATTTCCTAGTAGCATGGCCTATTCAATCTCAGGGTCTTGGAAAACCTAGCAGTGTCAGAGATAGCTTTTATCTCAGGGACTGAGTTTGCAGTCCAAGCATATAATATTTGAATATTATTATGCAATATTTCTGCCACTATTGCAACAGCTTATCACAAAGCCTTGTAAGTCACAGGGTTTATGGTTAGCTGAATTATTACTTCTCTCCTCTTATGGCATGCAAAGTACCAAAGTAGATGTAAAAAAATGTTTTTATATAATCACACCTTTTTTCACTGTACAACTTGCATTGGAATGATTATTGAAAGTGTTGTTGATGGCAGATCCCATTCATAAATCTGCTGTGTTTATATATATCTACAGTAAACTTTCTATTCTTACATTCCCTGAAGTCTCTTCCAGGGTGAAGAAATCAATCCACACTAAAGTTTCAGTCTCATCTCTTCTCATGGTTTGATTCCTTGACTGGCCACTTCAAGGATCCCCTTCAAGAGGACAATACCTAAACATCTCTTGGAACATGGAGAAATAAATTTTATCTAGAACCTTCACATCTGTGGACTAATGTTTATGATACTGGAAGACACTCAACATGCAATCAATGGAGAAAAATAAACAGGAAACCAGCTTTAAAATATCTTTGACCTTAATAGTGTCTAGCTACCTGCCTTCAAGTTACACTATCTTGTGGATGTAATCAACCAAATTCTGGTTTGATTTAAGGCCCATGATATGGAAATCACACCTAAAAATGTTTCTTTGACCAAGAATCCATGATTAGATAAAAGGAAAAATAATATTGTTCTGTTAAAGGGTTATAGAAGAAAAATAGCTCCTCTATGAAAAAAATAGTTCTTCCAGAAGAAATTGCTCAATGTACTTAAATAATAGTAATGGAAAATTCATTACTGAAAATACAAACACACACCCAAATAAAGAAACCAGCTAAAACCCCAATATTTTATTGCACATTTCACTGCAATGTAACATTATGCAATTTATATATGCTTCATTTTTAAGTCTTTTGAGTGATGGCCTCTAAAAATGCTTTAAACAATTTAAACACAGACAGGAGTCTTTAAGTATGGGCACTTTGAAATATATGTTATCTACACAAGAATGAGGACTTAATTCTTTATTTAATAATTTTCTTAGAATTTTTCTATTTTTCTTGACAATAGTTTTCCTTGCAATATATTCTGATTACTGATTTCTCTTCTTCAGTTCCTTCCACATAATCTGAAAATCAACTCCCTTTTTTATCTAATTAGAAAAACAAACAGAACCTAAAATATTTATGACATAAAAACTAAAATAACATAAAAGAAACCAAACAAACTGGAATAAGACAAAATAACAATTAGAAAAAAATCACCAAAAAAAAACAAGCACAAGAAACACATCTATATGCAGAGACAAACATGTTTACAAATACTCTCTAAGACCAAGATGGACACGAGATGAAAATTGTTGCTCTTTCAGAATAGGTCCATGGTCTCTAAAAGCTAGTGGACATAGAATGGTTTATTGATATTGGGACCACTTTTATGGGAGCAGGTATTAAATATAACCCCAGAATCTACCTCAGTACATACAAACATTGAGTTGATAAATGAGTTCCATAAAAAGTGAATTAATATGACAATAGGAATTAAACTTATGTGGCTTTGTGTCCAGAGCCATTTTGCCTACTTCTATGAAAGGTCACCTGTCAGACAGAGGACAGGCAGATGGCTTGAATGGTCTGCTAATCTTGGAAGAAGGAACTGGGAGGCTTCTGGATGAGAAAAGATATCCAATGTATATCAACCATTGTCTCGCCAGATTGTGACTTTCTTTCCCACAATACTGTAAAGTAAACAATAATGGTTTGTATATGATAGGCATGATTAGATCTGGCCCTGTTGTAGTAGGTGTGGCACTGTAGGTCTGGGCTATGATACTCTCATCCTAGTTGCCTGGAAGCCAGTATACTGCTAGCACCCTTCAGATGAAGACATAGAATTCTCAAGTCTAACCATACCAATCCTGCCAGGATACTGTCATGCTCTCTGGCCTAGATAATACTGGACTGATCCTCTAAACCTGTAAGTCAGCCCCAACTAATTATTGTTCTTAATAAAATTTGCCTTGGTCATGGTGTCTGTTAACAGCAATAAAACCATAACTAAAACAGAAGTTTGTATCAGGGATTGGGTTATTGCTCTAATAGGCCTGACCATGCTTTTGTTTGAAAGAATGTGGATTTTGTGACTTTGGATTTGGAAAGTATTGATAATCCTTAAGTGGGGCTTAATGGGATATCCTAGAAGGAATATGGAGTACCTTGTTGCTATGTGTGACTGGAAGTGTGCTGACCTGGCTCAAGAGAGTTCAATGGAACAATATTTCAATATGAGGCTTACAGCCCATTTTTGTACTATTTGGTTGAAGAATGTGTCTAATTTTTCTCCTTGTCTGAAGAGTCTGCCTGAGTCTAAGGTGAAGAGACCCGTTAATTGCACTGATAAAGGAAGTCATATAAACACCCATCATAGACATTTTTCTCTGGTTAAGTCTCATGAAGATCATTTTAAGCAAGAATAGCCAGTAAAGAAAGATAAAATATAAAATATATGGTTTCAACATTAAAGCAGCACCAGAAAATGAAGTTGGACTGAAAATTGTGTTGAAGGATATTAATTTGAATTAAGGGATTAGTGATCTTGGGACAAGATCACACCCAGCTAAGTTTAGTTACTATAAGTCTTTAAGGCCAGGAGGAAAAGGCACTCAGATCTCTGAGTTCAAGGCCAACATAGAGCATATTCTAGGTGGAGAAAAGCTTAATTCCAGGCTTAGTATGAAATCTTTAATTCCAATGATTAGGAGAGAGTCACACAGAACCCTGAATTCAAAGTCAGAGCAAGTTCCAGGACATCTAACCTTAGGTAGTGAAGAAGTTGGAAAACAAAAATCTGGTGATAATATGCTGGCTGATTTTCCAACCCCAGGAAGCAGCAGAACTCAGCATCTTCAGCCACGTGACTCTGACTTTAGAGTCAAGAATAGAAGAGATTAGTGGGATAATCTCACTAATGTTGGTTTGTTGGAGATAAGAAATTAGTGGTGGTTATGAAAAGACATAATTATCACCTGAAGAACTTCGGATGGCGGAGAAGCATCTTAAAAAGTGCTCAACTTCATTAGTGATTAGGGAAATGCAAATCAAAACAACCCTGAGATTTCACCTTACACCAGTCAGAATGACCAAGATTAAAAATTCAGGAGACAGCAGATGTTGGCGAGGATGTAGAGAAAGAGGAACACTCCTCCACTGCTGGTAGGGTTGCAAATTGGTACAACCACTGTGGAAATCAGTCTGGCGGTTCCTCCAAAAACTAGGCACCTCACTTCCAGAAGATCCTGCTATACCACTCCTGGGCATATACCCAGAAGATTCCCCAGCATGTAATAAGGATACATGTTCCACTATGGTCATAGCAGCCCTATTTATAATTGCCAGAAGCTGGAAAGAACCCAGGTATCCCTCAACAAAAGAGTGAATGCAAAAAATGTGGTATATATTCACAATGGAGTACTATTCAGCCATTAGAAACAATGAATTCATGAAATTCTTAGGCAAATGGATGGAGCTGGAGAACATCATACTAAGTGAGGTAACCCAGAATCAAAAGATGAATCATGGTATGCACTCACTAATAAGTGGATATTAACCTAGAAAACTGGAATACCAAAAACACAATCCACACATCAAATGAGGTACCAGAAGAATGGAGGAGTGGCCCCTTGTTCTGGAAAGACTCAGTGAAGCAGTATAGGGCAAAACCAGAACAGGGAAGTGGGAAGGGTTGGGTGGGAAAAGAGGGGGAGGGAAGGGGGCTGATGGGACTTTCAGGGAGTGGCGGTCTAGAAAAGGGGAAATCATTTGAAATGTAAAGGAAAAAAATATATACATATATATATATATATATATATATATATATATAAAGAAATGTAAATAAGAATTTATCTAATAAAAAAAGAAAGAAAGAAAAGACAAGCATCACTGAGGTGAAATCTTCTGGAAAGTGTTTTCTGAAAGTACAAAAGAGCTGTGATTCAGAGATAGCCAAGGTTGTAACATGAGCTACTTCTGTACTTGGTAATGTGTAAGAGTCACCCTACTGGTACTGGTTTTGGAGGCATGAAGGGATCATGAAGAGCAGCTGAGTCTTAGCAGAGTGAGAGGCCCTAAAAGGCTATTGGTGAAGGTGCAGCTTCAGTTGTAGTTGATGTTGCAAAACTGAAGAGATCATGCAGTATTTGAGGCTTTTCACTATGAAGAGAGCCTCTGAAAGGCTACTGGTGAAGCTTAGTTTCAGCAGATCAGAGTGTATTGGAAATGCCATCCAAATGAAATGATCACCAAGAACAGCAGTATAAGTGGAATGAATGAAGTTGAGCTTAGAGGTCTACAGAGGGCAGAGCTAGAGAAGAGACAGAAGCCCTTAGGAGGAGCCCAGATGATCATGTGTGGGTCCCACATATTGAAACAACCATCTGTAACATTGAAGTTTCCTAGGAGAACCCAAAATGTTTAAGATGCCCAGAACCATGTCTTATCTGCTGAGGAAAGCTGTTAACAGGTGGTGAAGCCTGCCCAGATGAAACAAGTTTGTTGTAGTCAACAAAATTGGAAAAGGAGATGTAAAAATTGCTTTGACATGAACCTTTGAGATGCACACTTTTAAGTTTGCCAAGCTGGTTTCCTAGCTTGCTTAGAGAATTACAGTTATGCAATTGGATGAATGAAGAGACTTTGAACTATGATCTTTTAACTGGAATACCCAAAACATAATCCACACATCAAATGAGGTACAAGGAGAAAGGAGGACTGGCCCCTGGTTCTGGAGAGACTCAGTGAAACAGTATTCGGCAATACCAGAACAGGGAAGTGGGAAGGGGTGGGTGGGAGGACAGGGAAAGAGAAGGGGACTTAAGGGACTTTCGGGGAGTGGGGGGCTAGAAAAGGGGAAATCGTTTGAAATGTAAATAAATTATATCGAATAAAAAAAAAAAAGTACCTGTGCAACACAGGCTACAATCTTAGAAGCAGTTTACAAACTGGGAAAAATTTTTACCAATTATACATCTAACAGAATATCAGTATCTACAATAAACAAATAATTCTAAAAAGAACTGAACATCAAGAAAACAAACAACCCAATTAAAATTGGGGTACAGAACAAAGCCAGAGAGTTCACAAAAGAAAGAAGTCAATGGCTGAGAAATACTAAGAGAGTTCATCATCCTCAGCCGTCAAGGAAATGCAAAGCAAAACGACTTTTAGATTTCATCTTACCCAACACAGAAGGACCAAGACCAATAAAGCAAATGGCAGTAGATCCTAGCAAGTATACAAGGAAAGGGGAAGGTTGTTTTTTGTTTTTTGTTTTTTTTTTGTTTTGTTTTGTTTTGTTTTTCTGAAGGGAGTTCAAACTGATATACCCACTATAGAAATAAGTGCAGATGTTACTGAAAAAAAGCTGAAAATAGATCCACTGCAAGATCCACCTATACCATTCTCGGGCATGTACTCATAGTACCCTACATCTTTTCACTTGGATATTTGCTCATATATGTTCTATTCATAATAGCCAGCGATTAAAAACAGTTCTTATATCTACCAACTCATAACAAGGAAATGAAAATGTGTTGTATTTATAGAAAGAAATATTATTCAGCTATCATGACCAGACGGGTTTAGTGAAGAATTCTATCAGACCTTCAAAGAAGACCTAATACCAATACTCTTCAAATTATTCCACAAAATAGAAACAGAAGAAAGACTGCCAAACTCATTCTATGAAGCCACAGTTAAGCTGCATATTTTCCCTCGGAGAGGGAATGATTTCTGTCTAATCAGGAACTTGTCACAATTTCTTTTCATAGAGAACTTCATAAGAAATATTTTCAACTCCTATCATGTTTAATGTTCCAAATACATTTTTAAAACTGAAAAAAATATTTTTATTTTCTATATTCTTTGTTTACATTCCAAATAATTTCCCCTTTCCCGGATCCCCCCTCCCCATATGTCCCATAAACCTTCTTCTCTCCATCCATTCTCCAATCACCTCCCTCTTTTTTTTCTCTGTCCTTATATTCCCCTCCAATGCTAGATCAATCCTTTCCAGGATCAGGACTTTCTCCATACTTCTTCATGGGAGTCATTTGTTATGCTATTTGTGCCTTGGGTATTCAGGGCTTCTGGGCTAATTAATATCCACTTATCAGAGATTGCATTCCATGTGTATTCTTTTGTGACTGGGTTACCACACTTAGGATGATATTTTCCAGATCAAACCATTTGCCTAAAAATTTTGTGAATTCATTGTTTCTAATTGCTGAGTAGTATTTCATTGTGTAAATATACCACTTTTTCTGTATCCATTCTTCCTTTGAGGGGCATCTGGGTTCTTTCCAGCTTCTGGCTTTTATGAATAAAGCTTCTATGAACATAATGGAGCATGTGTCTTTATTGCATGCCCAGGAATCCTTTGGGATATGCCCAGGAGAGGTATAGTAGGGTCCTCAGGAAGTGTCATGTCCAGTTTTCTGAGGAACTGCCAGACTGATTTCCAAAGTGGTTATACCATCTTACAGCCCCACCAGCAGTGGAGGAGTGTTCCTCTTTCTCCACATCCTCGCCAACACCTGCTGTCATCTGAGTTTTTGACCTTAGCCATTCTGACTGGTGTAAGGTGAAATCTCGGGGCTGTTTGGATTTGCATTTGCCTAATGACTAATGATGTTGAGCACTTCTTAAGGTGCCTCTCGGTCATCCGAATTTCTTCAGGTGAAAATTCATTGTTTAGATCTGTACCCCATTTTTTAATAGGGTTATTTGGTTCCCTGGGGTCTAACTTCTTGAGTTCTTTGCATATATTGGATATTAGCCCTCTATCAGATGTAGGGTTTGTGAATATCCTTTCCCAATTTGATGGTTGCTGTTTTGTCCTTTTAATAGTGTCCTTTGCCTTACAGAAATATTGTAATTTTATGAGGTCCCATTTGTCAATTCTTGATCTTAGAGCATAAGCCATTGGTGATCTGTTCAGAAACTTTTCCCTGGTGCCCATGTCCTCTAGGGTCTTCCCCAGTTTCTTTTCTATTAGTTTCAGTGTGTCTGGTTTTACATGGAGGTCCTTGATCCACTTGGAGTGAAGATAAGAATGGATCAATTCACATTCTTCTGCATGCTGACCTCCAATTGAACCAGCACCATTTGTTGAAAAGGCTATCTTTTTTCCACTGCATGTTTTTGGCTCCTTTGTCGAAGATCAAGTGACCATAGGTGTGTGGGTTCATTTCTAGATCTTCAATTCTATTCTATTGGTCCACTTGTCTGTCACTATGCCAATACCATGCAGTTTTTAATACTATTGCTCTGTAGTATTGCTTGAAGTCAGGGATACTGATTCCCCCAGAATTTCTTTTGTTGTTGAGTATAGTTTTAGGTATCCTGGGTTTTTTGTTGTTCCAGATGAATTTGAGAATTGTTTTTCTAACTCTGTGAAGAACTGAGTTGGGATTTTGATGGGGATTGCATTGAATCTGTAGATTGCTTTTGGCAAGATGGCCATTTTAACTATAGTAATCCTGCCGATCCATGACCATGGCAGATTTTTCCATTTTCTGAGGCCTTCTTCTATTTCCTTCTTCAGAGAACTGAAGTTCTTGTCATATAGATCTTTCACTTATTTGGTTAGAGTCACACCAAGATACTTTATATTGTTTATGGCTATTGTGAAGGGTTTCATTTCCCTAACTTCTTTCTCAGCCTGCTTATCCTTTGAGTATAGGAAGGCAAATGATTTGCTTGAGTTGATGTTATAACCTGCCACATTGCTGAAGTAGTTTATCAGCTGTAGGAGTTTTCTGGTGGAGGTTTTCAGGTCACTTAAGTAGACTATCATGTCATATGCAAATAGTGATAATTTGACTTCTTCTTTTCCAATTTGTATCCCCTTTATCTCCTTATGTTGTCTAATTGCTCTAGCTAGAACTTCAAGTACTATATTGAAAAGATATGGAGAGAGAGAACAGCTTTGTCTAGTGCCTGATTTTAGATGGATTGCTTCAACTTTCTCTCCATTTAGTTTGATGTTGGCTACTGGTTTGCTGTATATTGCTTTAACTATGTTTAGGTATGGGCCTTGAATTCCCGTTCTTTCCAAGACTTTTAGCATGAAAGGATGCTGAATTTTGTCAAATGCTTTTTCTGCACCTAATGAGAAGAATATATGGTTCTTTTCTTTGAGTTTGTTTATGTAGTGGATAGCATTGATGGATATCCTCATATTGAACCATCCCTACATCCCTGGGATGAAGCCTACTTGATCATGGTGGGTGATTGTTTTGATGTTTTCTTGGATTCGGTTGGCAAGAATTTTATTAAGTGTTTTTGCATCAATATTCGTAAGAGAAATTGGCCTGAAGTTCTCTTTATTTGTTGGATCTTTGTGTGGTTTTGGTATCAGCATGATTGTGGCTTCATAGAACGAGTTGGGTAGAGTTTCTTCTGTTTCTATTTTGTGGAATAGTTTGAAGAGTATTGGTGTTAGGTCTTCTATGTAGGTCTGATAGAATTCTGCACTGAAGCCATCTGGTCCCTTGCTTTTTTTGGTTGGGAGACTTTCTATGCCCCTTTTTATTTCTTCAGGTGCTATGGGACTGTTTAGTTGATCTATTTCATCCTGATTTAGTTTTGGTGTCGGATATCTGTCTAGGAAACTGTCCATTTTCTCCAGATTCTCCAGTTTTGTTGAGTATAGGCTTTTGTAGTAGGATCTAATGATTTTTTGAATTTCCTCAGTAACTGTTGCTATATCTCCCTTTTCATTTCTAAATTTGTTAATCTGGATACTGTCTCTGTGCCCTTTGGTTAGTCTGGCTAAGGGTTTATCTATCTTGTTGATTTTCTCAATGAACCAGCTCCTGCTTTTGATGATTCTTTGTATGGTTCTCTTTGTTTCTACTTGATTGATTTCGGCCCTGAGTTTGATGATTTCCTGCCTTCTACTCCTCCTGTGTGAAATAGCTTCTTTTTGTTCCAAGGTGTGTCAAGGCTTTCAGGTGTATCATTAAGCTGTTAGTGTATGCTCTCTCCATTTTCTTTTTCGAGGCACTCAGGGCTATGAGTTTTCCTCTTAGCACTTCTTTCATTGTGTCCCACAGATTTGGGTGTGTTGTGTCTTCATTTTCATTAAGTTCTAAAAAGTATTTAATTTTTTTCTTTATTTCTTCCTTGACCAAGGTATCATTGAGTAGAATCCTGTTCAGTTTCCACATGTATGTGGGTTTTCTGTTGCTTTTGTTGCTATTGAAGACCACTTTTACTCCATAGTGATCTGATAGGAGGCATGGGATTATTTCCATCTTCTTATATTTGTTGAGGTCTGCCTTGTGACGAATTATATGGTCGATTTTGGAGAAGGTACCATGAGGTGCTGAGAAAAAGGTATATTCTTTTGCTTTAGGATAGAATATTCTACATATATATATATATATATATATATATATATATATATATATATATATGTGTGTGTGTGTGTGTGTGTGTGTGTGTGTGTGTGTGTGTGTGTGTGTGTGTGTGTTAAATCTAATTGGTCCAATGCTTCAATTAGTTTCATTGTGCCCCTGTTCAGTTTCTGTTTTCCTGATCGGTCCATTGAGAAAAGTGCAGTATTGAAGTCACCCACAATTATTGTGTTAGGTACAATGTGTGCTTTGCGGTTTAATAAAGTTTCTTTTATGAATGAGGGTGCCCTTGCATTTGGAGCATAGATGTTCAGGATTGAGAGTTCTTCTTGTTGTATTTTTCCTTTGACCAGCAAGAAGTGTCCCTCAGAGTCTCTTTTGATGACTTTGGGTTGAAAGTCAATTTTATCTGATATTAGAATAGCTACTTCAACTTGTTTCCTGAGACCATTTGCTTATAAAATTGTCTTCCAGCCTTTTACTCTAAGGTAGTATTTGTCTTTGACCCTGAGGTGTGTTTCCTGTATGCAGCAAAATGTAGGGTCCTGTTTAAGTATCCAGTCATTTAGTCTAAGTCTTTTTATTGGGGCATTGAGTCCATTGATGTTAAGAGATATTAAGGAATAGTGATTGTTACTTCCTGTCATTTTTGATGTTATCTTTTAAATTTGATTGGTTAACTTCTTTTGAGTTTGATGAGAGAAGGTAACTATCTTGCTTTTTCCAGGTTGAAGTTTCCCTCCTTGTATTGGTGTTTTCCTCCTATTATCCTTTGTAGGGCTGGGTTTGTGGATAGATATTGGGTAAACTTGGTTTTGTCCTGGAATATCTTAGTTTCTCCATCTATGGTGATTGAGAGTTTTGCTGGATATAGTAGTTTTGGCTGGCATTTGTGTTCTCTTAGAGTCTGCATGATATCTTCGCAGGTTCTTCTAGCTTTCATAATCTCAGGTGAAAAGTCTGCTGTGATTCTGATAGGTCTTCCTTTATATGTTACTTGGCCTTTTTCTCTTACTGCCTTTAATATTTTCTTTCTTTAGTACATTTGGTGTTTTGATTATTATGTGATGGGAGGTATTTCTGTTCTGGTCCAGTCTGTTTGGAGTTCTGTAGGCTTCTTGTATATTCATGGGCATCTCTCTCTTTAGGTTAGGGAAGTTTTCTTCCATAATTTTATTGAAGATATTTGCTGGCCCTTTAAGTTGTAAATCTTCACTTTCATCTATGCCTATAATCCTTAGGTTTGGTCTTCTCATTGTGTCCTGGATTTCCTGGATATTTTGGGTTACAAGCTTTTTGCATTTTGCATTTTCTTTAACTGTTGAGTCCATGGTTTCTATGGTATCTTCAGCATCTGAGATTCTTTCTTCTATCTCTTGTATTCTGTTGTTGATATTTGCATCTATGTCCCGTGATTTCTTCCCAAGGTTTTCTATCTCCAAAGTTGTCTCCCTTTCAGTTTTCTTAGATGTTTCTACTTCTGATTTTAGATCCTGGATGGTTTTGCTTAGCTCCTTCACTTGCTTGTTTGTGCTTTCCTGTAATTCTTTAAGAAATTTTTGTGTTTCCTCTTTCATGACCTGAGTCTGTTGATGAAAGTTCTCCTGTATTTCTTTAAGTGATTTTTGTGTTTCCTCCTTATTGGCTTTTGTATTCTCCTGAATTTCTTTCAATGATTTTTGTATTTCCCTTGTAAGGGCTTCTAACTTTTGATCCATTTTCTCCTGAATTTCTTAAAGTATGTCCTTCATGTGTTCCTGTACCAGCATCATGACCAGTGATTTTAAATCCAAATCTTGTTTTAGTGGTGTGATCAGGTATCCAGGACATGCTGTTAAAGGAGAATTGGGTTCAGATGCTGCCATATTGCCTTGATTTCTTTTAGTGCCATTCCTGCATTTGCCTTTTGCCATCTTGTTCTCACTGGTGTTAGTTGGTGTTGTCAATGCTGGACTCACCAGTGCAAGCTGTCTCTTCCCAGGTGGCCTCTGGTGCACAGCTGGCATCTTCCACTGCCTGGCGACAGGGTGCTGCGGCCCAGGCCATTCAGATGCCGAAGCAGACACGTGAAGGCTGCCACAGGGGCCTGCTGGACTCACCAGAGCACAGTGACTACTCCTAGCTGGCCTCTTGGATGCCGCTCTTGCCTCTTGCAGGACCTGGAGATGTGGCATTGCAGCCCAGGCAATCTGCATCCCGAAGCAGACATCTGAGGGCTCCTGCCAGAGGCCTCAGGACTGGAAACTAAGCTCAGTGCTGCCAGAGTAAGCTGTGCACTCCCAGTCTGCTTCCAGGTGCACACCTGGTCTCTTGCACTTCCTGGAGACTGAGTGCTGTGGCCCAAGCTGTTCAGATCCCAAAGCAGACATCTGAAGGCTCCCGCAGGGGCCTCCTGGTCTCACCAGAGCACACTGACGCCTCCCTGCTGGCCTCCCAGATGCCCCTCTTGCCTCTTGCAGGACCTGGAGATGTGGTGTTGCAGCCCAGGCTGTTCTGGATCCCAAAGCGGAGATCTGAAGGCTCCTGCCAGAGGCCTCAGGATTGGAACCTAAGCTCCGTGTCTCTGGAGCAAGCTGTGCACTCCCAGTCTTCTCGAACTTTGGTCTTTTAACATTGTTGAGACTGCTAGAGACTATGCGGGCTTTGGAAGTTGGAGTAAATGTATTTTGCATTATTCAATGTTTAAATATTGTCCTCATAGACTCAAATGGTTTTACAAGCTTATTGGGGACATGGAGACAAATGTGAATTTTTGTCCATACTCTCCCCAGAGAGAGGCATTATTAGAATGGGTGGCACTGTTGTAGTAGGTGTGACACTCTGGATGTAGGCTATAAGACTCTCACCTTCCTGGAAGCCAGTATACTGCTAGCACCCTTCAGATGAAGGTGTAGAACACTCAGCTCTCACTACACCATGCTGCCGGGATGATAGTGGACTGAACCTCTGAAACTGTAAGCCAGCCCCAATCAAATATTGGTCATGGTGTATGATCACAGCAGTAAAACTCCAAGACATATATTAAGTCTGTGAGAACTAAATTTAGGATTGCAGTAGTTTTCATGGGACAGCTGTCTGATTTTTAACCATTGTCTCAGAGTCTTCATTCCAATCTATTGTATAATCATCTTAACACGACCCTCAGAAGACTGTTCAATCTGGCACCTGCAGGAATGATGCAGCTATGCGTTCTGATATAAATTATATTCTAATAATTTGGAACTCACAAAGCACCATTAACAAAATATCTAAAAGTTATTTAAGACTTAAAACTGTGAAAGGGCTTTTTGATTTCTCAGAAGTTGGCTGAAATTTACAGGTCAAATTGATATTATATTTTATTTCCCGCTATTCCAAATAAAATTCTAATTTTTCTCACAATCCAGAGATATTTTTATCACGCATAATCACAGTTTCCATGTGTTGTTCTTTTGTGAAAGAAGAAATATTTGAAAGTAGGTGGTCACTGGTAATGACATTAACATGGTGTGGGGTACTCTAGGAGTATCCTAAATCAACATCATATAATTCATAGATGTCCTTTTGCAATGGTGAAAACATCAAAATTGTTCTATAAGTATCAGGCATAAAATTGGACATTCCAAATGACTACATCTGAGCAAGTCTTCAAGCTAATCTCTGAGTCTCCTCAGTCCCAAGGCAGCTTGCTTCTATTCCTCCAGGATTTCTGAAATGCTCGGGATGTGGTTGCAACACTATGTATTGCATAATAGTATCCTGTAAAGTACTCTTCCATAAATCTACTAAGCATCATATAGCCCGTGCTGGAGGATTTGTCTATTGTCAATGTGGCCTTACCCTTGAACTTTTTATTGTAGTTACTACTACCATAATAAAGATCAATATTCCCAATTCACTAAACTTCTTTCCAGGATTCTTCTTCACCCAGTACATAGTTTAGTCAATGAATGTGTAGCCAGAAGATTTTCAGGACTTCTTCATTATGGCTCCAGGCCTCAACAGATCAGCTCTGGACTGTTGCAGCTAGACCAGGGAGTGAATACTTGTGGAGGGAAAGATAGAATGTGTGTCGTTGTCACCCAAGAGTTTGGTCAGACCTCAAATCTGCTACTGTGAGGCCCTAACTTGTAGCTGTTGCCACCAGGAAGAGGATTATAGAGCTCCACCCCATGGTGAGGCCCTGTGTACTCAGTGACTGTAGGAAGGACAGTGATCTTATCATTCTGTGGGGTCTAGACATCCCTATATTGACCACTGTAGCCTTGAATGACTTTTATATCCACGAGAAGGGTACATCTTAGATAAGGACCTACTCCTGCTGGAGAAGAAGGGACACCTGAATCAGGATTCAGGCTGCTGAGGCCCAAGTCCTAATCTTGCTTACAGAAATTCATCTCATACCCAACACCTAAGACTTATGCAGAGGTTGTGGGCATAATATCAGGGCCTATGTCATAAAATAAATTGCAGCCTAAGACAGTGGCCTCACTTGTGAAAATGCTAACAGATGAATTTAAGGTGGTCACAAGGATGATAGTATTCATGGCAAATTTCAGAAGCAGCTAAGTTATTAGTGTATGGCCTCATTTCCATACATGCCTTTCCAACATGTTATATATAAAAATCAGCAAAATGACTAAAACTAAATATATTTCAGAAACATTTGTATATCAATGGTTATTGCAGCATGATTTAAATATGTAAATGATCAAAATAAACTGTTTCTGTCAACAGAAGATTGCATCAAGAATATATATATATATATATATATATATATATATATTCGAGAAAATATAAATATTTGAAATGTTTAACACAGAAGTTTCACAGAGTTTGAGCATGGAAACATTACATGCCAATCCCAAAAGGTACATGCAAGTTAAAGAAAAAAACCATAGAGGACACACAGTCCTCTATACATCCACCACATCTCTCTGCTGGGAATTCCTGGCCCTATTGTGCTTCCTGCTGGTCTTTAACTCACCTTCAGGACAACATACAATAAAGTTATCCAGTCTAACTTGAGCAAAACATATTCCTGCCACTAATAGGCTTCTACGGCTCCAATGCAGGGAGAAATGGCTCTTGATTATCTGGACATGATGACTGATGTATCAAAGTCTTAATCTAAGTTGTTTCTATATTACCATCAATAATGCTCTCAAATACATCTGTTTTCCTAGTAGCAGTTGGATCTAGTTCTAACAGTTCTCATTCATAATAGGTGTCAACAGGAAAGAAAATGTTATTTGTTACCTTCCTCAAGTTATACCTGGGCAAAAGAAGCTGGGGAAAGAATGACAACAATGAATCTCAAGTGCATTTCTCCCTGTATCCAGGAAACTCTTCTTCATTTGCAGGGCATGTGTTATTTAAGCTTTACTGCATTTGATATTTTTAACTAATGAAGGGTAGATTAACAATAGTGACCCAGGGAAGAGAGAAACCAATAGCACTATGTAGGAATATGTGCTCATGTATATTTAAATATCTGAAGAATAGCTACTGATATGAAAAGAAAAAATATATACTACACAAATTCAGGATATTTGTGTATATTTTACTCTAAACTCAAGTTCAAAAATTAGTTATACCTAATATTTCAGAATAGAAGAAAAAAGACCAGTTGAATACATGTCCTTTCTTCCATAACTGGTCAGAATCTATGTGATGTCCCAGGAAATATCAGATCACAGGACAGTCTCATCAGGGTATCAGTGACTTCTGACTATAGGGAAATGGTTACACCCACAATTCAGAGTGCTAAATTGTTGTGTTGTGGCATTTCAGAACACCTGATGTGCTAGGTAATATTTATAATGTACTTTATACTACAATATATGGGATAATGTTGGCTCTCATAAGTTGCAATGCACAAGAGTTGATTACAGGGGATTTTAGCAGAGAGAGAGGTAGAGTCACTACCAGGACAAGTGAATGAGAGTTATGAACACATGGAATGGGCACAGTGGGAGCTATCTGGAGAAATAGTTCAGTGTTCACACATTGTGCTAGTGCAGAAATGAGCTAGTTCATGTTTTAATTTTTCCCTCAATAGATGGCACCCAATGTGGGGATCAAATCCACAACCCCAAGATTAAGAGCATCATCTGTGACACTGTGCCTGACACCTTAATAAATAAAGAGAACTCCGATGTCAGGCTCAGCTCCATTACACTCTACTGAACATTGTGGCTGTATCCAGAATGGATCTGTCCTCAAACATCTGATCTTGTTTTGTGAGAATTCTCTCATTATCTCTAGAAATAAAGTTTTTTTTGTGTTTGTTTTGTTTATCCAATGCCTGGGTATAAGGCCTACATAATAAAGGTGAACATTACAACTATATTGAATTTTCTGATGTGTGATTGTGGCCTAAGGATGAGTGGAACCATAACTCTGAGCTACCTTGTATAGGCACCAGACATGCTTTGTAAACCCAAACACAGGCAGACTCATTTTTGAACATTTTAAAAGGGACTTGTTTTGACTATCAGGAATAGAAAGATCTTAAACTAAGAGGAAACAGGAAACCACAGAGGCCAGAAGGAAAGCTGTGGCCATACCCTCTTCTGGTATAATAGGAAGGAACAGAGCTGAGAACTAGCCTGAAATACTGCACAGCTGAAAACTGAGGTTGCATCAGTGTGCTATCTTAGCACAGAAGTATGTGGCAGTATCTGCAGTGTCCACACTGCTGATCTGGAGGAATACCTGATTTTTGGAGTTTTCCTTGGAGATTGTGGGTCAGTTCTTCAGGGATGGATTTTAGTACTTATTATTATCTCCCCAAATGTTTGCCACCCACTCCAGAACCTTCGTGAAGACTGAGGAATCCAGCCCATACCTACATCAGAAGTGCTCAGTGAAATTCCATAAAAAGAGCAAGTCAGACTGAGGGTCTGGGAAGGGTGCAATATCAGATTGCAGGGACAGATTCTTTCAGAGTAACCTGGGACAGGACACCTGTGAAGAAAATAATACAGATGGTAAAGTTAGAATAGAATGAGTATAGAAAAGTTCACTCCTTAGGAATCCTTGACACTCACATATAGGGAAAATCAGCAGTAGGAATGAGGAAGTAAGCCTGTCCATGGCTGCACACTGGTGAAGCCAGGTTCACCACTCCCTTTTTAACCTAAGATTTGGTGGAGCCAAGAGAGATTTGCATTCTCTGGTCAAGTGCTCACTCTGATGATTAAATTTTAGGACTCTGAAGGAACCAAATTGTGATAGGAAGGAAAGCAGCTCACCTCTGATCCCCAAAACGAGTAGCTAACCAGACCAGAGTTATCAGAATGAAATATTTAAGATAAATGCTGTATAGAAGGAGCAAGACTGTGAGACACTTCATTTAACAGGCAGGGTCCTGACTCTGTTCACTCATCCTGGAATCATTACCTTGTGTTTTTGCATGAAGGACACATGTAGAACTGAAACATTGATATATCTCCTGCATACATCTTGCTCTGTGCCTGATGTCAGGCATTGCCTCCTATGTGAGTGAGTCCTGTCAAAACATATTTTCATTCACATATACACAAATACACACACACACACACACACACACACACACACACACACACACATACACACACACATGTATGGGGAGTGCAAACTTCTTGTAGACTTAGTGTAAGTCTAAGAGTCATCTGCACATGGGCAGATATGAATGCTACCATTACACAAAAAAAAAGACTGATGTTTCATTGACTTTACTTATCTGTCAATTTCATGGTTCACATTTTTCTGCTTTCTGATTATTCCCTGACCAGTACCTTCATCTTTTAACTGCCCTATATTTGTTATAATTTTAAAAGGAGAGAAATCCTACTTCTTTTGTTCAGTTCTATCACATGTTGGGCATCCTGGAGGACAACACAGTTACAGAAAATGTCCACAAAGTAAATCTAAAAACCTACATAGATGTGGTGCACAAATGTTGTACACCACACAAGATTCAATGATACTCGTACACTAATCATAAGATAGGACTATGTTGTAATTGGTACCAGGAGTTCTCCAATTTTTGAACAGATAAAAGTGGCCTTCAAATTCCAGACTTTGCAGTAACTATTGTCGAAATTCATATATAAGTAACAGTGGTACAGTGTTATTGTGAGGACATCATTTCTTCACTGTCTCTGGGATTCTGCACCCCCACAAGAACAGTCTTTTATTAAGTTACTATCTTGTCTCTTATTATGAGTCACTAAATTTATACAATGGTTTGATATTACAGATTTGAATTTTGAACTATTAAAACTTCATTATGTTCAAAGAAGAATGATGAAAATCAAAATTTAATGAAGTCCACATGTTACAAAATACCCAGCATCTACCCCTCTCCATTCCCTGAGATGACATCTTCACATGGCACAAGAGGACACATTAGATACAAGTGAACAACAACACCTGCCAAGAAGAACTGGTAGGGCTCAGCCCTGTGAATGGAGCATAGAGGATGGAACTCTCAAGTCAAAACCATATTTTCCAGCAGAGGAAGCACTTCTGTCAGTGAAAAAAATTACAGATAGATTTGCAAATGCTGATGATGATAATGGTGATAAATACATGATTGATACCTCATGTTTGAAGCTTTGCTGTTTTCTTTTAAATGAATATACAACTGACATTTGTGGTTAAAATAAAGTCCATAGGAAATGAACAAAATAAATATGAGCAACACTAATAAACAAAGGATATTTAATTCTAATGGTAAGTTTTAATATAAATGTGTGCACCAGAGTAGATATAAATGTATGTAATCCTACCAGCAATGGATGTATATTCACATTGCTCCATATCCCCACAAGCATTAGTTGTCACTTGTATTTTTGATCTTAGCCATTCTGACATCTGTAAGATGGAATCCCAGAATCATTTGATTTGCATTTCACTGTTAAGTTAGGACATTGAACATTCCTTTAACTGCCTCTCTTCCATTAGTGAATTCAATGAGGACTCAAAGGGAAGGACCTTAGATAAAATGCCCTACAGTTGGGGAGAGGGAACTTGTAGAGTCCACCTACAGTAGAAAGCCAGAGCATTAAGTGGAGCTATGGGATCACCATCCCACAGTCAAAAACTCTTTCCTAGAACTGTTCATTTCTGAAAGAACTGCAGGGACAGAAATGGAGAAGAGCCTGAGAAAAGGAAGTCCAGGGACAGGCCCAAATAGGAACCAGCTCAAGGGGAGGCACCAAGTCCTGACACTATTGCTGATGCTATGGTGTATAAACAAATAGGGGCCTATCATGACTACCCTCGGAGAGACCCAACAAAGAGCTAAAAGACTAAGAGACGAATATTTACACCGAACCAATGAGCAGAAGTTGGTGAGCCCTATATATAAAGTAAAGAAAAGATTAGGATGAGGGTGACCCTAAAGAAAGACCAGCAGACTAAACTAACATGGTCCCAGGGATCTCTCCGACACTGACAAAATAGGGAGCATATAACAGATATGAAGCCCCCAACCAAGAACTGCTGGGTCTGGACCCAGTCAGAGGATATGCACCTAACCCTCAAGTGATTTGAGGCCCCATGATCTGGTGAGGTATGAAGGGTATGATGGAGTGGGCATAGGAGCTAGAGAGATCCTCCTGGAGACAGTTGTGGTGTTGGGGGTTGAAGTATGGGACATGAACAGTCATAGGAGAGAATGGGAAATGAATAAAATCTGAAATGTAAAAAAAAGAGATTAAAGAATAAATATTAAAAAAAATCAGTTTAGACCTATAAACCATTTTAAATTCAATTATTTGGCTGATTGACATCTAATTTTTTGAGTATGTATTTTTGATATCAGCCTTCTGCCACATGAAGAGTTGGGGAGAAACTTCTACCGTTCTCTTGGCTACTGTTTGGTCCTACTGATGAAGTTCTTTGCCTTACAGAAAGTTCTCAGTTTCATTAAGTTCCATTGATTGTGGCTTTCAGCCCCTGTGCCATTGGTGTTCTGTTCGGGATGTTATCTCCTGTGCCAATGAGCTCTAAACTATTTGCCATATTCTGTCCTTTAGGCTCAAGATATCTGGATCAACACTGAGGTTTTTGATCCAGTTGGTCTTGCATATTGTACATGGGCAGAGATACAGATATGTTGGCCTTGTTCTATATATTAACATTTTGTTAGACCAGCACTCTTCCTAAAAGATGCTTTTGCTCTTTTCTAGTTTATTTCTGACTTCTTTATCAAAAACTAGGTGTCCATAAATATGTTGATTTGTGTCTAGAATTTTTATTTGATACTGTTTATTAATCATTCTTGTTTTAATCCATTATCATAATGTTTTTATTATTATATATCTGTAGTATACTTTGAAATAAGGGACAATGAAATCTTCAGATTTTCCTTTATTACACAAGATAATTTTATCTGTCCAGGATTTTACTAATTTTCTATAAGAAGTTGAGTGGTGTCCTTTCAAGATCTGTAAAAATTGTCCTGAAACTTTTTTGTGCATTTTTTGGTTGTTGTTGTGCATTTTATTGATTCTGTAGATTGCTTTTGGAAGGATCATCATCTTTACTATGTTAACCCTACCAAAACAGGATGGCAGATATTTCCATTTTGTGATATTGTCTTAATTTTTTTCTTCAAACACTTTTAAGTTTTCATACCAGTCTTGAACTTGTTTGGCTAAAGTTACAAAATTGTTCTAATTTTCCAAATGAGAGATTAATTTGAATATAAGATTATCTGCCTTCATGATGATAGAGGAAACTTCCTAATTTTGTCATTTATGTTTCTGTAGCATTTCCAGGAGATAGACATAAATTTTAGGAGCTATTTTCAGTAATATGACTCAGATATTTTTTTGTCCTTAAGAACAAGAACTAAGTACCATAGGAGATGGTTTCTCAGCTTCCAAACGTTTGACTGAGGAAAGTAAATACTCCAGAGAGTCAGAAAGCATCCATCTCTACACCATCACCCAGGTTCTCCACAGTTAATTGTTTGAGATATTTTTCTTTCACAGACATATGGAGACAAATATTTATCAGGAATATTAATGATATGCATATAAAGATTGTAGAGAGCATGAGGGCCTTGTACTCACAGAGAAGCACTTAAAGAACCCGGGATTTTTGTCACACAGAGATGTCTCCTCAAGGAAGGAGATAAAATCAAATACCTGCACATTATTCAGAAAGCTGAAAGTGGAGGATCTTAAAAATCTGTTGATCTGAGGACTAATCTGGGGAATTAGAGAGAAGAATGCATTCTAATTACCCAGAATTATTATCCCAGACTCTTCCATATTAGTCTATTACCCACTCTTAGGGGAGCTGTCACCTATACTTTATGGCTCACTGACCTCTATGTTCTTGGTCATAGAGCACACTAAAATCTGGACTTTAACAAAAGAACCCACTCTCATGTTCACAGGAACTTTGTAAAATGGGTTGTATGCAGTCACAACTTAAGTTTTATTGTGAAACAAGAATTGAAATGATTATAGAATTTATTGTTACCTGGAGACTGTTTACCAAAATTTATGCAAATCTACAATAAACTGCTTGTGATTAGACTCCTCAAAGTCCAATCTAGGTTAGCAAATTCCATCTGCACCACATGCTCATTTCCACCCCTTCACAGGGTTTGTTTCCTTCTAAGACACCTGCAGAGAGGCACTCAATAAACTAAAGATATCCTAGTAGAAACTATTCTGTGCACTTGAGAATAATAATAGAACTGTTCATTATTAAGCAGAGAGAGGGGAAGGGGGAGAAGGAAAGAGGAGAGGGGGAGAAGGAGAGGGCAGGGGGAGACATACTAAGCATCTGAACTTAAACATGTTACTTATATATTTCACTGTGCCTTAGAATTATGCATGTTACATAAGCCTTATCCTTAAATTTTTCAGACCAGATTTCTGCTTGCACTTTGAACCATTTAAACAAAGATATGAGACAAAAAGTGTGGGCACTTGAGCATATGGGATATTTATGCAACAAAGATGTTATCAGACTCATTTATTCATTTACTAACTTTTTAAAGTTCTTGTTTCTGTTTTTTTATTGAAAATAGATTTCTTCATGCAATACTTTTTGATTATTGATTTCCCTTGCCCAACACCTCCAAATTTTATCTGAGCTTGACCCTGTTTTTTATCTAATTAGAAAACAAACAGAACCCAAACATAATGAAAAAGAGAAACAAAGTAAGATAGAAGAACAGCAAATAAGTGGAAATCACATGAAACAAACAGAAGAAAAGTCACCAAATACACAGCGCAAGAAACACTGGTGGATGGAGACATATGTTCACAAATAATCTATAGAACGATATTGAGCAACAGGTATGCAATGAACTATGATACGTGATGCTGTATCTGTAAAGGTCCATATTAAAAAAAATTTGACTGTAGGGATGATAAATGAGACTGCAGAGGAAGGAAATATGGGATCAAACACTTATATATAATCTCAGAATCCACCTCAGTTAGCATTCATACATTGTGTTGGTAAAGGAGTTTGATGAAAAATGATTTAATTATGTTTTGACCAACCTACAGGAATTATATTTGCATGAATGTACATTCTGCTACAAATATTTCTCACATTCTACGAGACTGGAACTTCTGACGGAATGCTCAGCCAGAATTATCATTAAAACTGAAGTCACATAATCATTAAGACTATGAAGGGAGAGTTTGTTTGCCAAGATGTTGGTGTTTTGGCTTTTATTGACCAAATTCCAATTATCCTTTATTCATAACTATTTCAACAAAGTTCTGGTCTCTCTGAATCCGGGGATATTTTTTAACATACATCATTATACTTCCCCATTTTTATTGTTTTATGGAATAAGAAACATGTAAATGGAGATTTCCCTGGTGAATAGATTGACAATATACAGTGTCCTGTAGCTTTATCATGAATCAGCATCTCTTTGTTCATATAAGTTCTCTTAGAAATATGACAAAGGGGCAATAAGACTCTGAATAAGAGGCAATCATGAAGATTCAAAGTTACCCTTTCTGAGCAAGTGTCATAGTTAGTCTTTTTTGTCATCTCAGTCCCAGGGCAGCTTGCTGCTCGTCCAGGTTTTCTGACATACTCAGGATGTGGTTACAAAACTGGGTTTTGCACAGTAATAGTCTGCAGAGTCCTCAGATATCAGGCTGTTGAGTTTCATGTAGGCTATGCTGGATGATTTGTCTACAGTCAGTGTGGACTTGCCCTTCAACTTCTTTTTATGAAATATATTCTTTATTTAAATTTCAAATTATTTTGCCTTTCTTGGATCTCCCCTCCCTGAAAGTACCAGAAGCCCTCTTCCCTCCCACTGTTCCCTAATCAACTCCCATTTTCCTGTCCTTGTATTCCCCTAAACTGCTGCATTGAGCCTTTCCAGGACTGGGGCCTCTCTCCTTCCTTCTTTTTGGACATCATTTGATATGTGAATTATTTCTTGGGTATTCCGAGCTTCTGGGCTAATATCCACTTATCAGTGAGTGCATACAATGTGTATTCTTTTGTGATAGGGTCACCTAACTCAGGATGACATTCTCCAGTTCCATCCAATTGCCTAAGAAATTCATGAATTCATTGTATTTAATAGCTGAGTAGTTTTCAATAGTGTAAATATACCACATTTTCTGTATCCATTCCTCTGTTGAGGGACATCAGGATTCTTTCCAGCTTCTGGCTATTATAAATAGGACTGCTATGAACACAGTGGAGCAAGTGTCCTTATAACATGCTGGGGAATCCTCTGGTTATATGCCCGAGAGTGGTATAACTGGGACCTCCAGTAGTGTTATACCCAGTTTTCTGAGGAACCGCCAGACTAATGTCCAGAGTGGTTGTACCAGCTTGCTACCCCACAAGCAGTGGAGGATTTATGCTCTTTCTCTACATCCTCTCCAGCACCTGCTGTCTCCTGCGTATTTTATCTTAGCTATTCTAACTGGTTTGAGGTGAAATTTCAGGGTTGTATTAATTTTTATTTTCCTCATGACTATGGATGGTGAACATTTCTTTAGGTGCTTCTCAGTCATTCGAAATTCCTCAGGTGAAAATTCTTTGTTTAACTCTGTATCCCAATTTTCATAGGGTTATTTGGCTCTCTGGAGTCTACCTTCTTGAGTTCTTTGTTTATCTTAGATTTTAGCCCTCTGATGGATGTAGGCTTGGTAAAGATCTTTTCCCAATTTGTTGGTTGCCATTTTGTCCTTTTGACAGTGTTCTTTGCTTTACAAAAACTTTGTAATTTTATGAAGTCCCATTTTTCAATTCTTGATCATAGAACACAAGCTATTGGTTCAGGAACTTTTCCCCTGTGCCGATGTACTCAAGGCTCTTCCCCCAGTTTCTTTTCTAATAGTTTCAGTGTGTCTGGTTTTATTTGGTGGTCCTATAATGATATTCACTCCACCTTTAGAAAACTGTTCAATTTGGCACCTGTAGGAATGGTGCAGCTATGCATTCTGCTATAAATTTTATTCTAAGAGGTTGGAACTTCTGCCAGACCACACAAAACAGTTAGCAAAACACCTAAATGTCACTTAAGACTTAAAACTGTGAAAGAACCTTTTATTTGTTCAGAAGTCGGTGGAATTTTACAGGTCAAATTGGTATTATATTTTATTTCCAGCTATTCCAAATAAAGTTCTATTCTTTCTCACAATCCAGAGATATTTTACCATGCATAATCAGAGGTTCCCGTTTTTGATGTTTTATTAAAGACAAAATATGGCAATGGAGGTGGTCACTGATAATGATATTGACACGGTATGGTGTACTCTAGAACTATCCTAAATCAACACCATATAATTCATAGATGTCCTTTTGCAATGTTGATAAAACCAAAAAAATTTTCTAAGGAATAGACCCAAAAGTGGACATTCCAAATGACTGCATCTGAGCAAGTCCTCAAGCTAATCTTCTCTGTCTTGTCTCAGTCCCAGGGCAGCTTGCTGCTACTCCTCCAGTATTCCTGAAATGCTCAAGATGTGGTTGCAACACTATGTCTTGCATAATAATAGAGTGCAGATTCCTCAGACATCAATTTGCTAAGCTCCATATAGGCTGGAGGATTTGTCTACGTTCAACATGCCTCGCCCTTGAACTTTTTATTGTATTTAGTGCTATCATAATAAGAAACAATACGCCCAATCCACTCAAGGCTCTTTCTATGACTCTGCTTTATCCAGTACTTAGTCAGTGAACACGTAGCCAGAATCCTTGCAGGACATCTTCATTGAGGACCGAGGCCTCAGCAGCTTGTTCGGGTGAGTCCTTCTGACCCGGCAAAACTGAGGATCCATCTGGAGGCCTCTGGCAGGAGGCTTCCAGTCGCCACCTCTGGATCCAGAGCAGCCTGGGACATGTGCCCCATCCCCAAGCAGTGCAGAGGGCCAGTGGTGCATCCAGAGGCTGGCTGCAGGGAGGCATCTTGCAAGGGTGAGTCCTGCATTGACAATAAGACCAACTAACACCAGTGAGATCTAGATGGCAAAAGGCAAACGTAGGAACATTACTAACAGAAATCAAGGCAATATGGCAACATCTAAACCCAATTCTCTGTTAATAGCAAGTCCTGGATACCCCAACACACCAGAAAAGGAAGATTTGGATGTAAAATCACTGGTCGTGATGCTGTTACAAGAACATATGAAGGACATAAATAAATCTCTTAAAGAAATTCAGGAGAAAAATGATAAAAAGCTAGAAGACCTTACAAGGGAAACACAAAAATCACTTAAAGAAATTCAGGAGAATATGAGTCAAATGATAGTAGCCAATGAGGAGGAAATGAAAAAATCACTTAAAAAATAGAGGAGAACTTTGATCAACAGGCAGAAATGATGAAAGAAGAAACACAAAAATCTCTCAGAGAATTACAGGAAAACCCAAACAAGCAAGTGAAGGAACTGAGCAAAAACACCCAAGATCTAAAAACAGAAGTAGAAACAAGTAAGAAAACTCAAAGGGAGACAACTTCAGAGATAGAAAACCTTGGGAAGAAATAAGGGATCATAGATGCAAATATCAACAGCAGAATACAAGAGATAGAAGAAAGAATCTCAGATGCTGAAGATACCATAGAAATCATGGACTCAATGGTCAAAGAAAATGCAAAATGCAAAAGGCTTGTAACCCAAAACATCCAGGAAATCCAGGACACATTGAGAAGGCCAAACCTAAGGATTATAGGCATAGATGAAGCGAAGATTTACAAGGGCCAGCAAATATCTTCCAATAAAATTATGGAAGAAAACTTCCCTAATCTAAGGAGAGAGATGCCCATGAATATACAAGAAGCCCACACAACTCCGAACAGAATGGACCAGAACAGAAATACATCCCGTCACATAATAATCAAAACCCCAAATGTACTAAACAAAGAAAGAATATTAAAGGCAGTAAGAGAAAGAGGCCAAGTAATATGTAAAGGAGGACCTATTAGAATCACACCAGACTACTCAACAGAGACTATGAAACTAGCAGATCCTGAGTAGAGCTCATGCAGACTCTAAGATAACACAAATGTCAGCCAAAATTACTATACCCAGCAAAACCTTCAATTACCATAGATGGATAAACCAAGATACTCCATGACAAAACCAAGTTAACCCAATATCTTACCACAAACCCAGCCCTACAAAGGATAATAGGAGGAAAACACCAATACAAGGAGGGAAACGTCACCCTGGAAAATGCAAGATAGTAACCTTTTTTCATCAAAACAAAAAAAAAGATAACCAATCAAATATAAAAGATAACATCAGAAATGACAGGAAGTAATAATCACTATTCCTTAATATCTCTTAACATCAATGGACTCAATTGCCCAATAAAAAGGCATAGACTAACAGACTGGATACATAAACAGGATCCTACATTTTGCTGCATACAAGAAACACACCTCAGTGTCAAAGACAAACACTACCTTAGAGTAAAAGGCTGGAAGACAATTTTACAAGCAAATGATCTCAGGAAACAAGCTGGAGTAGCCACTCTAATATCAAAATTGACGTTCAACCTAGAGTCATCAAAAGAGACACAGATTTCAGCAAGAAGATGAATATATATATATATATATATATATATATATATATATATATATATATATGGTATATATGTATGTATACATTATGTATGGATGTGGATGTGGATATACAAATACATGTGCATGTGAATGTGCATGTGCATGTACATGTACATATACATATACATATACATATACATATACATATATATTCAAGAATATATAAATCTTTGAAATGCTTAACAGAGAATATTCACAGAGTTTGAGCACAGAAAGTTTACATGTAAATCACAATAGGTACATGTAAGTTAAGAAAGGAAACCACAGAGGACAGAGAGTCCCAGATACATCCACCACATCTCTCTGCTAGGGATTCCTGGCCTCATTGTGCCCCCTGATTGTCATGGAATCACCTTCAGGTAGATTTCCCATCACTTACAATGAAGTTGTCTTTTCTAATTTAAGCAATAACATATCCTTGCGACTAGTGTGCTTGCAGGGCTCAGATGCAGGGAGAAATTGCTCTTGATTATCTGGAAATGATTACTGATGCTTCTGCCTCTTAACTAAATGTGTTGCTACATTATCATCAATGAAGCTCTCAAATTCTTCTGCTTTCCTAGTATCAGTTGGATCTCTTTTTTACAGTTTTCATTTTAATAGGGTGTCAAGAGGAAAGAACAAGTTATTTGTTGCATTCCTAAAGTTATACCTGGGTAAGAGCAGTGGAGGAAAGAATGACAACAATCAGTTTCAGATGCATCTCTCCCTGCATCCATGGATGAATTTCTAGGACACTCACAGGAGTCAACATAAAAATAAAAACTGCTGTGTTCCTCATAGAAAAATTAACATGTCAAAAATTCACAGTGAGAAAGAAGTGGAAATCAAAGTAATGTATTCTTTATCTAAATCTGTTTTCGAAGCTGCATGTGCATGCGTTTAATGGCATGAATAGAGAGAAAAATCTCATTGACAATAATCTTAATTGGTGTAAATATGTGTATTTAGAATACTTTATCTCTCCCAGTGTAGCTTTCCAATCCAGGATCCTCTTATTCCTGTAAAGGGCCTGTGGTAGTAAAGCTTTACTGGATTTGATATTTTAACTAATGAAGGATAAAGAATAGTGACCCAGGGATGAGAGAAACAAATAGCACTATGTAGGAATATGTGTTCATGTGTATTTAAATATCTGAAGAATAGCTACCGATATGAAAATAAACATATATACTACACAAATTCAGGATATTTGTGTATATTGTGCTCTAAATTTGGGTTCACAAATTGGTTTCACCTAATATTACAGGATAGAAGGAGGAGGACCAGTTAAATGCATGTCCTGTCTTCCATGACTGGTCAGAATCCATGTCCTGGGAATTGTCAGTTCACAGGGCAGCTTCATCAGGCCATCAGTGACTTCTGAAGATAGAGGAACAGTTATATCCACAATCCAGGGTGTTAGATGATTATGTTGTGGCATTTCAGAACTCCTGATGTGCTGAGTGATGTCTATAATGTACTTGATACTCCATATATGGGATGATGATGGTACTCAGGTTGGAATGCACAAGAGTGCATGCCTACTTAAGTAGTATGGATTTGCATAGACATCCTCCCTTATAATGTAATCTGATCAGAAATGTCTGTGCACCATAATATTAGAAATAGATAATATTATCTTATTCTCTTAAATCAGACTAACATGAGAATCATAATATTTGGTGATCTGGAACAATGTCTGTGCAAGAGCTTTCCTTGAATAAATTGACATATTGATTTATACCATTTTTTTCTATTCTTCCTTTCATATGTATTATTTTTCCCTTCCCCTCTGGTTGCTCCCTCTGTGTACTGATCACAAACCCCTAGATGTTGCAGGATTTTTTCCTGTCAAATAACATGATTACAAAGGAGGCCTGTGACTAGACAAGGAAAAGGCAGGCCTAGCTAAGAGTGGCGGATGCAGAGAACGTCTGAGAGGAGAGAGAAAAAGGAGAATGGAGGCTAATATGATGACATTACAAGGTTAAATTAATTGATATAAACCTTTTATCATTATCATTTGGCTCTGAAATTATTGTATTGGCATCTTTTCAATTGTGATTTTATTGATATTAAGTCTGATTGGTTAAATACAAGCTCTGAGTTTTAATTTTGCAGGGTAACAGGGTATTGTGACTTCTAAGTGAGAGGTTGGTGGTTCAATTTGGTTACTGGAATGTGAGACAGCCTATTAGAGGGGATTTTAGCATACAGAGAGCTAGTGCCTACCAGGAGAAGAGAAGGATCTTTAGGGACACCATGAATTGGTACAGTACGGGGGAGCTGGAGAGAGTTGTTCAGCATGCACACATCAGGTGCCAGTGCCAACATAGTGCAGAAGTGAGCTGGTTTGCTTTTTAATATTTCCCACAACAAATGTAGGAATCGAACCCGTTACCATGAGATTAAGAGTACCATTGGTTCCAATTGTGACATTGTGCCTGACACCTTAATAGATAAAGAGAACTCAGATGTCAGGCTGTTGAGCTCCATTGCACTGTGCTGAGCATTGTTGCTGCATCAAGAATGGAATTGTCCTCAAAGATCTGATCTTACTTCATGAGAATTCTCTTTTTATCTTTTTCTTTCTCTCCCTTTCTCTGTCTCTGTATCTCTATGTCTCTCTGTGTCTCTCTGTGTCTCTCTGTCTCTCTCTGTTTTTCTATCAAAAGAAGACCAAATCTGAAACAAAATATTCAAAAAAGTCTAGTAAGACAAAAGTACATGTAAAAATACTCTAAACAAGCCATTGTATTTGTTTTGTTGGTTTAACTCCTGGATATAAGGCCTAACTTCAAGTTTGAATAAAACATTCAGTGAGTCTACACTGAAAAAAAACTAAAATATTTCTGCAAGTGAAGAGGAGTAGCACATAGATTCTCTTCGAATGGTTGGAGCACATATCCACTACCCTCTCTTTGCAGAGGGTACCACTGCCTTGAATCTACATAATCCCAATTCTTGTTGCCACACACTATGTGAGTTTACATTGGCATCAGTCCTATTGTATTTGGATGAGACTGTTTCTTTGCAGTTATCTATTGTCTCTGTCTCTTAAAATATTTCACTTCATCCTTTACAAGTGTCCCTCATTCCTGAGGGGGAGGTTTGATGAGGACAAACCAAATACTCCAATGTTTCACACTCTCTAAAAATTGTTCATTTTTCATTCTCTCTTGTTTCCCATGTGCTGCAGGAAATAACTCCAATGATCATGGAATGACATACAGATTTAAGTGTACATATGGATATTTATGTACATATTATGTACATTAAAATTCATCTGATTAGTACAGAGCACTATTATAATAATAGACTTTGATTTAACACTGTGACTATAGTCTATCTAATGACATGTTCTTGATGACTTGAAAAGTGTCCACGATGATTTCCAACTCATAGACCTTAAATTTCATCAAAGAATCAATGATCATCACCATAAGATTTGTGGAAGTATTGAACCATCATAACCCATAGAAAGGTAAGTATTGTAGGTAACTGTGTTGATATCTGGTTGGTTACTATGTTTTACCTCTGATACCATACAAAATACATAGAATTTCATGAACAGCAGTTAGCAGTGCTCAAGTTTGTACTTGGGCAAAGGCTCAAATTCTATATATTAACTAAAATATAGGGGCTTTTTCTTTACCAATATGGTGTTACAATAAGTTTTGGAGTACATCAAATACCCTTGAGAATAGTCTGAAATATTGAGAAATATCCATGAGAACTTTTTAACCAATCACTCAATTTGAGGGTACTGATTCAGTAATTCCTACCTTCCACATATACATCTACATAATAAAGGTGAAAATTACTATTAATATTGCATTTTCTGATGTGTGATTATGGCCTAAGCATTAGTGGAACCATAACTCTGAGCCACCTGGTATAGGCACCAGACATGCCTTATAAAACCAAACACAGACAGACTCATTTTTGAACATTTTAAAATGGACTTGTTTTGACTATCAGGATTAGAAAGTCCTTAAACTAAGAGGTAGCATGAAACCACAGAGGACAAAAGGTGAGCTGTGGACATACCCTCTTCTGCTATAATAGGAAGGAACAGAGCTGATAACAAGCCTTAAATATGTCACAACTGAAAACTGAGGCTGTGTCAATGTGCTATCTTAGCACAGAAATATGTGGCAATATCTGCAGTGTCCATACTGCTGACCTGTAAGAGTACCTGGTTTTGGAATTGTCCTTGGAGTTTATGATGTGGCTCTTCAGGGATGGATAGTAGTTCTTAACATCTTTCCACCAAATGATGGCCAGCCACTCCAGTCCCTTACCTAAGGATAATGAATCCGGCTCACACCTATACCATAAATTACCAGTAAAAACCCAGAGAAAGATCAAGTCAGACTGAGGGGTTTAGCAGGCTGTAATATCCCAGAGCCAAACTTTTTCAGAGCAACTTGGGACAGAATATCTGTGAAGAAAATAATGCAGATGATAAGGTTAGAATATAGAGAATATAGAAAAGTTCATCCCTTGGGAAGCCTTGACACTCACGTATGGGGAAAATTAGCAAAAGGATTAAGGAAATAAGCCTGCCCATGTCTGCACACCTGTGAGTAGCCAAACTCACCATTAACTTCTTACCCTAAGGTTGCGTGGAGCCAGGAGAGATTTACATTCTCTCATTAAGGGCTCACTCTGATGATGTACTTAAATATTAGGAAGAAAAGAGTGACCAATTTGTTATTGGAAGCAAAGGAGTTCACCTCGAATCCCCATAAAGAGTAGCTAACTGAAGACCAGAGACCCCAGAATAAAACACTTCAGATGAATGCTGTATAGAAGGGGCAATATTGAGAGAGACCCTTAGACTAATATGAAGGATCCTGACTCTATTCACCAATCCAGGAATCATTATCTTCAATTTCTGCATGAAGAATACAGAAAGAACTCAAAACATGGATGTATCTCATGCCTTCATTATGCTCTCTGCCTGATGTCAGAGATTGCCACCTATGTGAGTCTTGCCAGAATATATTTTCTTTTACACACACACACATACACACACACGTACAAATAGTTTGGACTTCTTGTAGACTTAGTGTAAGATTAAGTGTCATCTGCAGGCTGGCAGTTGTGAATGCTATAATTACATAGAAGTGTGATGGCTTATTCACTTTATCTGTCCTTTTCCTGGCACACATTCTTCTGTTTTTTGTTGACTCACTGGTCAGTGCCTTCATTGTTTGCTTCCCTCTATTTATTATTATTTTAAAATGTTAGGTATGTTGCTAGTTTGTTCAGTTTTATCAGATATTGGAAATCCTGAAGAACAGTACAATGTGCAGAAGAGGTTCTGAAAGCAAATCTGAAAACATGGATAGATGTGGACACCACACAAGTTTTAAGAATTCCAATACCCTAATCACAAGATAGTAAAATAATATATTTGATACTAGGAGGTCCCCAAAATTGTTAACATAAAAATGTAACCATCAAATCCTGGACATTGTACTAAACATTGTCTAAATTCATATATAAGGAGCAGTTAGGTATGGTGTTTGTGTGCGGACATCATTTCTTTACTATCTTCTGGACTCTAGACATCCACAAGGACAGTCTTTATTAAGTTACTTTCTTCTTATCTCTTATCCTGAACCATCTAAATCATAGAAAGGTATGATATTACAGATTTGAACTTGAACTATTAAAACTTTATTATGAAGAAAAAGAAATGGTGAAAATCAAAATGTAATGAAGTCCACATGATGCAAAATACCCAGGTTCTACCTCTTTCCATTCTGAGCTGAGGGCTTTAACAAGGCACCAGAGGACACCTTGGAATGAGGTCAATAACATCTGCCCAGACAAATTACTAGGGCTCAGTCCTGTGAATGGAACATTGAGGATCAAGCTCTCAAGTAAAAATCATATTTTCCAGCAGATACATCACTCCTCTCTGTGAAAAAAAATTTACAGATAGATTTACATAAGATGCTGGTTGTAATGATGATAAGTAGATATTTGATACCTCATGTTTGAAATTTTGTTGTTTCCTTTTAAATGTATATACCATTGTTGTTTCTGGTTTCAATACAGTTCATAGGTAGGGAATGAAATGAATATGTGCAATACTAATTAGCAAAGGATGTTTACTTGTAATGGTAACTTTAATATAAATATGTGCACCACAGTGGATATTAATGTATGCAATCATACCAGCAATGCATGAGTATTCCCATTGCTCCACATCCTCACCAGCATTATCTGACACTTGTGTTTTTGATCTTAGTCATTCTGACATCTGTAAGATGGAATCCCAGACTCAGTTGGATTTGCATTTCACTGTTCAGTTAGGACACTGGACATTCCTTTAACTGCTGCTCTGCCATTAGTGAATTCAAATGAGAACTCAAAGGGAAGGACAGTAGATAAAATGTAGACTCCTTCTCGGGAAGAAAGACAGGTATAAAGTGGAGGGATGTGGTTGCCATCCCTCAGTCAAAAACTCTGACCCAGAGTTGTTCCTGTCTGAACGAACTGCAGGGACAAAAATGGGGAAGAGCCTGAGGAAAAGGAGGTCCAATGACAGGCCCAAAATGGGATTCAGCTCAAGGCAGGGATCCAAGTTATGACACTATTACTGATGGTGTGCTTACAGACAGGAGCATATCCTATCATGACTTCCCCTGGAGAGCGCAAACAGCTAAAAGATTCAGATGCAAATATTTACACCCAACAAAGAGATTACAGGTCCCAGGGTGTGGGAGGTATGGTGGGGGCAGAAGTAGGGGTCTGGGGAGATCCTCTTGGAAACAGGAGTGGGTGAAGTATGGGATGTAGAAGAGTCATAGGGTAGACTGGGAAGCCGATAAAGTCTGGGATGTTAAAAAAAAGAGAGAGATTAAAGTATAAATAAAATTTTAAAAATCAATTCTGCTTAAACCTATAAACCATTTTAAATTTGATTACTTGGTTTATCGACATCTAGTTTCTTGAATATGTATTTTTGATATCAGCCTTGTGTCACATGGAGAGTTGGTGAGAATCTTTTACCGTTCTCTAGAATATTCTTTGGTCCTATTGATGGTGTTTCTTGTCGTACAGAACATTTTCAGTTTCATTAAGTTCCATTTATTGATTTTGGCTTTCAGAACCAGTGCCATTGGTGTTTTGTTCAGGATATTGTCTCCTGTGCCAATGAGTTCTAAGCTATTCCCCACATTCTCTCCTTTTGGCTGAAGATATCAGTTTTCACATTGAGATCTTTGATCTAGTTGGTCTTGAGTATTGTGCATGGGAAGAGATGTGGATCTATTTGCATTATTCTACATATTAACATTTTGTTAGACAAAAAGAATTTGCTAAAATGCTTTTCTTCTTTGATGATATATTACCAACTTTCTATCAAAAGCAAAGTGTCATAAATATGTGGAATTTTATCTATAATTTTTATATTATTCTGTTTATTAACCTTGTTTTATAAGATTACCATAATTTTCTTATTACTATAGCTCTGTAGTACACTTTGAAATAAGGGATGCAGAAATCTCCAGATGTTCCTTTATTACACAGGATAGTTTTAGCTCTGTAGACTTTACTGATTTCCGATATCAAGTTGAGTGCTGTCCTTTCAAGTTCTATAAAAATTGTACTGAAATTTTGGTGTGTGTTATATTGAATCTGTAGATTGTTTTTAGTAGGAGGATCATCATTACTATGTTAACTCTACCAATCTAGGATGGCAGATGTTCCCATCTTGTAATATCTTTTTAAGTTTTTCTTCATAGACTTAAAATTTTTATCATACCTGTCTTAAACGTTCTTGGCTAAAGTTATAAGTTCTGATTTTCCAATTGAGGTATTTATTTGAACGTAAGACAACCTAGTTTTATGATGATAGAGAGAACCTAAAAATTTTGTCATTTATGTTTTTGTAGCATTTCCAGGAGATAGACATAGATTTTAGTAACTAATACCAGTAATGTGCTCCAGAGTTTTTGTAATTTTAAACAAAAACTAGCTAACATAGGAGATTGTTTATCAGCGCTCAAACATGTAATTGAGAAAAATAAATACTCCAGAGCATCAGAAAATACCCATCTCTGCACAATCTTCCAATTTCTACTCAGTTAATTTACTGATATATTTTACTTTCACAAACACATTGCAACAAGTTTTTTATAAATATTATTAATGATATTGATTTAAATATTGTAGCATATGGGGGCCTTGTTCTCACAGAGAAGCACTAAAGCAATCAGGATATTTTTGTAACACAAGGATGTATTCTTGAGGGAGGAGATGAAATCTAATACCTGCACATAATCCAGAAGGCTGAGAGTAGAGGTTCTTAACAACTTTGTGATCTGTCAATTAATCTGGAGAGTAGGGACAGAATGCATCATAATTACTCAGAATAGTTATCCCAGACTTTTCCATCATTAGACTATTATCCATTTTTAGGGGAGGTGTCATATATACTTTAGGGCCTACTGATCTTTATACTGCTGGTCATAGAGCAGACTAGAATCTGGACATTAGGAAAAGAATCCATGCTCATGTTCACAGGAACTTCATAAAATGGGTTGTATATAGTCATACCTAAACTTTACTGTGAGACAGGATTTGGAATGATTATGGAAATTATTACTGCCTGGAGACCTTTTACCAAAATCTATGTAAATCTACAATAAACTGTCAGTGCTTGTAACACACAAAATTTGATCCATGTTACCAAAGTCAGTATGCACCACCTGCTCATTTTCATCTCCTCACAGGCATTGTTTCCCTCTTTGACACCTGCATAGAGACACTCAAGAAATTAAAGCTATCCTAGTAGATATTACTATGTGCACTTAGAGATTAATAATAGGAAAGCTCATTACTAAACACACACACACACAAACACAGAAAGAGACAGAGACAAAGACAGAGACAGAGAGAGACAGAAAACTGGAGAGTGGGAAAATGAAAAGGAGAGGGTAAGAGTGAGGGAGGGAGAGAAAGAGAGAGACTAAGAGGCTGAACCCAAACATTTTACTTATGTATTTCACTATGCCTTAGAATTATGCATTTTACATTTAAGTCTTACCCTTAAATCTTTTCTGGCCGGCTTCTGATTCACTTTGAACAATTTAAACGAAGACATGAGAACTAAAGTATAGACATATGAGCATATGTGATATTTACACAATAAATATGTTATCAGAATTTTTTATTTATTAACTTTTTAAAATTCTTGTTTCCATTTTTATTAAAAATAGATTTTTTTCACGCAAAATTTTTTACTATTAATTTCCCTTCCCCAAAACCTCCAAATCTTATCCCAGATTGATTTATTTCTTCATCTTTTTGTTTATTTAGAAATCAAAAATAATATAACTGTAATAAAAAATAAAAAAGATAAGATAAAGGAAAAACAAACATAATGGGAAAAGGTAAAAACAAACAAACAGAAGAAAACCACCAAAAACAAATAACAAGAAACACGTGTGGATACAGAGACATACATTCACAAAACTCTGTAGAACAAAACTGGGCGACAGGTATGTAATGAACTGAGAGTTGATTGTATCAGTATAGGTCGATGGACAAAAAGGCTATTGATTGTAAGGATGATTGTAGGGACTGCAAATGAAGTAAATATGGGGTCAAAATGCCATATTTAGATAAAAATTACATACAAATAATGTGTAATCTCAGATCCTACCTCAATTAACAAGTACATGAGTAATGTTTGTAATGGAGCTCAATGAAAATTGATTTAGTAATATATTGACCAAACTATAGGAATTATATTTATATGTTTATGCATTCTACTACAAATATTTCTCAAATTCTAAGATACTGCAACTTCTGATGGAACACACAGCTAGAATTATTAGCATACCTCAAGTCCCATAATACTTAAGAGTATGAAGGGAAAGTTTGTTTAAATGACTGTTGGTGATTTGGATTTTATAGATCAAATTCCTATTATACTTTATTCACATCTCTTTGAAAAAACTTCTGGTCATTCAGAATATAGTGACATTTTTATCATGCATGATCATATTTTTCACGTTTTATTGTTTAAATGAATAAGAAACATGCAATTATTTCTTATTCAATAAAGCAAGTGGTCACTGGTATTGACAATGTACAATGTCTTATAGGTTTATCATAAATTAGCATCCCTTTATTCATAGATGTCCTTTTATAAAAATGACAATGGCACCATAGGACTCTGGGGCAGAGACACTAAATGGACACTTAGAATTTCTATTCCTATTGCTATTGCTGAGCTAGTCTGAATATTAGAATTTTTTGTCCCAGAGCTGCTTCCTGCTCCTCCAGAGTTTCTGACAAACTTAGGATGTGGTTACAACACTGTGTCTCTTGCACAGTAATAGTCTGCAGAGTCCTCAGATATCAGAATGTTGAGTTGCATGTAGGCTTTGCTGGAGGATTTGTCTGCAGTCAATGTGGCCTTGCCCTTGAACCTCTCATTGTAGTAAGTATTACCATTTTCAGAAAAACTCCATCCAATCCACTCAAGGCCCTGTCCAGGCCTTTGTTTTACCCAGTGAATATTTTAGCTGGTGAAAGTGTAGCCAGAAGCCTTGCAGGACAGATACACTGAAGACCCAGGCTTCACCAGCTCAGCTCCAGACTGCTTCAGATGGACCAGCAATTGGACACCTGTGGAGAGAATGGAAGAGTAGATGTCATTGTCACCTTAGTCCCTATCTTCTATTCAGAATTGAAACTAGTGATCCCTTTACCTGCAGTTACTGGCAGGAGGAAAAGAAAGACCCAGCTCCATCCCATGTTTAGAGTCAGTCTGTTCAGGGACTGTGGAGAGGACACTGATCATAAGTTATTTTCAGGGCACGGACATCCCTGTATTTAGTGCCATAGACTGAAGCAATTTGCATATTCATGAATAGTCACTTCTTAGATAAGGTTCTAGTCCAGCTGGAGAAGAACTGGAGAGGAAGGAATGAAAAGGCACATGGGTCAGGCAGGAGGATGCTTAGGTCCAAGATCTAATCCTCTTTGAGGAAATGAATCCCGTACACTTCCTTTGAACCTTAGACAGATGCTGTGGATATAACTGCAGGGGCAAATAACTCAATAGATTTTGGCCTGAGTCTGTAGCTCCACTTGGGAATATGTTACCATGTTCAGTTAAAGATAATGGAGTGTGATGATGATGATGATGATGATGATGATGAAGGTGAAGATTATGTCCTTGTGATTTAAAGCACACAAACATTACATATGGCCTGCCTTTTGGAAGTTAGCCTTTATTGCTCCAAATATGTACACTGAATTCTCATAGTCTTTGGAGAACTTGGGAAGACTTTCAATGAGATGATACAGTATTTGTTTCATTATTTTAAAATCTTCGATATACAAAGGACTCAACATCAATGTGCTTGCTTAAACTTAAAAAGCCATTAATATTGGTGTTGAACTCTTAGTTTCTTATATTCCACTGACACACCCTATAGCTCACAGAGACATGGTATTGTGGAATGAGCTTATCAAACCTTAAAAGAAATAGAAACCAAATTACAAAATGAAATCATAATTATTCATTTATTTTTTCATACTCTATAAAAATAAATAAGTCCATCATTAAGCATTTAAGCCTGTAATAAAGTAAAGGTATACTAACTGGATAATAAAACACTAGATTTTTTCAAGGAGTTCTGTTCATATATTTATAGGACCCTATAGATACCAGAACAGCTGATTGTGCCAGGCCTTCTCCATGGACAAACACTTCCACATATGCCCTTCCTTCCAGTCCACATAAACCATCATCATGTGCAGATCTCCACCATGACAGAAACCTCGGCAATCAGCAAAAAAAAAAAAAAAAAAAAAAAAGGCAATGAAAACATGGTTCCTAATTGTATCTGATTGGAATTTTAATTCTAAGCCCAGGGGATACAAGAGATATAAAATTATTAAACATAAATCTATAAGTAGTATTTCCTACCCGCATGATATTTGACCAATTGTATAACTTCACAATGTGTCATAATGCTTTTTCTCATTGCATACTAGCTACCTTATGCTTTGTCACCAATTACTTACTGACAGACTTGATGTATTGATGTTACTTTATTTGCCTTCATACAGACTGTTAATTCTCTTTCATGACCTATGAGATTTATAGCTGAAGTAAACATAGACATTGTAAACTTAGGTGCTGTTTTGGGATCAGTTGCAATATCTACTGTCTTCCTAGTCCAACAGGTACACACTGCTAATCATGCAAATTTTCACAGGATAAAGACACTGAGAAAGAAATTAGGGAAATTACACCCTTCACAACAGTTTCAAACAATATATACTATCTTGGTGTGACTCTAACCAAACAAGTGTAAGATCTTTATGACAAGAAATTCAAGTCTGTGAAGAAAGAAATTGAAGAAGAGTCACATGACGAAAAGATTTCCCATGCTCATGGATGGCAGGATTAATATAGTACAATCGACCATCTTGCCAAAACAATATATAGATTCAATGCAATTCACATCAAAATTCCAACTCAAATTTTCAAAGAGTTAGAAAGAGAAATTCTCAAATTCATCTGGAATAACAAAAAAAAAAACAGGATTGCAAAAACAATTCTCAACAATAAAAGAACTTTTGGGGAATCAGCATCCTGGACCTCCAGATGTAATATAGAGCAATAGTGAAAAAAGAGTGCATGGTATTTGTATAGTTACAGGCATGTAGATCCATGGAATAGAATTGAAGACTAGGAAATGAACCCACATACCTATGGTCATCTGATCTTTGAAAAAGGAGCTAAAACCATCCAGTACAAAGAAGGTAGCCTTTTGAAAAAGTGGTGTTGTGTCGCGATCCCCCTTGTCCAGCAAGAGATAATGCCACATCAGGGAGTTTTCTTCCTCCAAGCAGTTTATTCAGGAACCTTGAACAAAGCTTCTTCTTCTTCTGGGGAGTGCCCACCAAATCTTTTTATGCTGTCCCAAGATCAAATTAGGTTAAGCCCCGTGGGACCTGCTGATAGACTGTCTCTATGCAGAAGGGGCAAGAAGCAGCAGGCTTTCCAAATACTCAGGGGCCTTCTGCCAGCGAGGGGGCAGAAGGCAGAAACTTTAAGGTGCAGCACTTGGCAGCTTCCTACAGTGCTGGTCCAAATGGCCAATAGCATGCAGAAGAATGCAAGTAAATTCAATCCTATCTCCTTGCACAAAGTTCAAGTACAAGTGGATCAAGGACCTCCACATAAAGCTAGATACACTGAAATTAATAGAAAAGAAAGTGGGGAAGAGCTTCAAGCATATGGGCACAGGGGGAAATTTCCTGAACTGAACACTGATAACTTATGTTCTGAATCAACAAATGGGACTTCATAAAATTACAAACTTCCTTAATGGAAAGGACACAGTCAATAGGACAAAATGGTAACCAAAAATTTGGAAAAGTATTTTTTACCAATTCTATATCCAATAGAGGGCTAATATCTAATGTATACAAAGAACTCAAGAACTAATAACTTAGTTGTGGTTTTTAAACCTTCAGTGAACCTGTGTAACTGAGGTAGGTGATGGATGTTTACCTAGATAATTACTCCTAATGGATATGCATCTAAACAGTCTCTGTTGTAAACCTCTACTTTAATTTATGATTTGATTGTTTGTGTGAAATGATGTATCATGAAATGATGTAATCATGTATTCTGAAAGAGGGAAAAGAAATGAGGACAAAGAGATGAGAGAGGAAGAAAGAAGAATTTTTTTCCTTTCCCCACTTAGAGTAGAATTTTTTCCAGTCTCTCACTTAGACAAATTTTGACTTTCCTTGCTTAGGATTTTTCTGCTTTTCCATTTAGATATCTTTAATTAGAAACTTTTTACACATTACTAATAAAATCTATAATCACTTCTCTAAGTGACATTTTTTCTTCCTGCGACATTCAACTAGAAGGTAGAAAGTTAGAGCTAAGATCATTCAAAGGACATTTATTTGTACTGAAGTTTCTGGCCTCAGAGGATAACAGAAGGCAGTTCTGATAGAGTAGTCAGGTAACTTAGACTTAGAGAAGTAATTTTTTATTATTATATAACAACCCTAAATATCTTTTAAGACAGCCTTTGCCCCAGACTCCTAAGACCAAATCTTACCCACCGCTGACACACTTACCCCTCTGCCGCTTCAATAAGAACCTACAAGAAAGAATGCCCTGCATCTCTCTATTTTCCCAAGTTATCATTATAATATAGACTTTTCATCTATAATTGAATTATCTGTGTATAAATAGGAGAATATTTCATAGTATCTGAAATTTTCTCCATTATATTCGATGATCTCACAAATGTCCACATTAAAGTCAGGCAGTTAGAAGGGTCCAAAAGAGACAAAATGATCATGGAATGATATCGAAACATGGCCATGTTGGCTGGTTTGAAAGAAAATGTCAGAGGGCCAGATCCTGAATATGTAAAATGCAGACAACAGATTCGACTTAGAGAGAACATCATGCCTAACCAGGCATGGATATGCATTTCAGATGCTTTGTCCATAGACAAAGTATGATGTTGATTTATGTCTGTGATATGAGCTCCAATGGATGAAGATTTGCTTCCTGAATTTTTCACTTGTTATGGATTATTTCTGGGTATAAGATTAAAAGTCTGAGAATAAGTATTAAGTGTTTGATATAAAAATTAAATATTTTATGTATTCTATAAAATTCTTCTAACTATGCAATATAAATATAGATGTTAATCAAGCTGCCACTGAAGTATTAACAATGATAAAATATTTTGGAAAATTTGGAGCAGCTCATTTACTCTAAAATTTCCCTGAATTTTTTATAGTCTTCAAAATTCCAAGTCTCAGATATACTCAAGTTAAAAGTTTACTTAATGTATTCCCAATCAGTGCTTTAAACATGAAAGTGCCTCCCTGTTTATCACATTGACATGTGAGGGGAAAGGCATAAAGCAGAAACAATTGTTAGGTAAAATGGAACTGTCAATTCATCCTTGACATTGAAATTCTCCCTCACTTGTATTGAAAATGATGGAACTATTTTTATTTTGTGTGGAAAAAATGCTGTATGGGTTGAGGACTGACACTGATGATTTCTGCAGAGTATAACACCAAACAGAAAACATTTACATGAAGTATAATGTCTCCTACCAGAGGCAAGATCTAACCTCATGAAATGTAAATATAATCTAGCCATTAGTATTTGATTTGGGAAGGAGGGAAATAATGTGAATTGCTGAAAAATAAGCATCATTAAACATAAAAATCCCTACTATAACCCGAAATTCTACTACCACATTAGAGCTGCTTCTTAATCAGGTAATAAAATAGTCTGGATCTTTGCTCCTGTGACTGAGCAGAAGGTTGCAGCCAGGGATGCAGAGAACACCTGAGTGTAAGATCACTTGTGACACAATCTGTCAGGGCCCCACCTTTACCCAGGAGCTGAGCTGGGCCACAGCCATCTGTGCACCTATCCTGCCAAGGAACATCTGCTCTGCAGGGAGTATCAAAATTAGAGGTGAGGCTACCATTTTCACTCCTGCGACTGAGCAGCCTGTTACAGCCAGAAATGCAGGGAACACACAAGTGTAAGATCACTTGAGACTCTGTATGCTAGGGCCCCACATGCATCGAGGAGCTGGGCAGTGCCACACACAAATATGCACCTAACCAACCAGGAGACATCAGCCCTGGAGGGAGTCACATATTTAGAGGGAGTCTCCTGTTTATAGGTGAGGCTGCAATCTTTGCTCCTGTTACTGAGCAGACAGGTGCAGCCAGAAATGCAGAGAAAACCAGAGTGTAAGATCACTTGGGACTTGGTGTGCTAGGGCCCCACCTGCACCCAGGAGCTGGGCAGCACCACAGCACTTTGAAACAAGGGAGTGCCAGTCTTCCAGGGGGTACTGAGACAGGCTTGCAGGTGCACAGCAGGACAAGCAACAGCCAGAGATAGCAAGACAACTCTAGAAATAACCAGATGGCAAAAGGCAAATGTAGGAAAGTTACTAACAGAAATCAAGGCAATATGGCACTATCTGAACCCAATTCACCCACAACAGCAAGTCCTGGATGCCCCAACACACCAGAAAAGCAAGATTTGGATATAGAAATCACAGCTCATGATGCTGATAGAAAGCTTTAAAACGGACTTAAAAAACTCCCTTACAGAAATACAGGAGAACACAAGTAAACAGGGAGAAGCCCTTGAAGAACTAAGGGAAAACACAACAAAACATGTAAGGAATTGAACAAAGATATACAGGATATAAAGATAGAGATAGAAACAATAAAGAAATTACAAGGGAAAACAACTCTGAGCATAGAAAACCTAGCAAAAAAGTCAGGAGTCATGGATCCAAGCATCAACAACAGAATATGAGAGATAGAAGAGAAAATCTCAGATGCAGAAGATACCATAGAAAGCATTTATAGAACAGTCAAAGAAACTGAAAAATGCAAAAAGCTCCTGACCTGGGACATCAAGCAAATCCAAGACAAATTGAGAAGACCAAAACTAAGGATTATAGGTATAGAAGAGAGTGAAGATTTCCAATGTAAAGGACCAGCAAATGTCTTCAGCAAAATTATAGAAGAAAACTTCCATAACCTAAAGGAAGAGACACCCAAGAACATACAAGAAGCCTACAGAACTCCAAATAGATTTGATCAGAAAAGAAATTCCTTGCATCACATAATAATTAAAACAGCAAATGCACTAAACAAACAAAGAATATTAAAAGCAGAAGGGGAAAATATCAAGTAACATATAAAGGTAGGCCTATCAGAATTACACCAGATTTCTCACCAGAGACTATGAAGGTTAAAAGAGCCTAAACAGATTCCATACAGACCCTAAGAGAACACAAATGTTAACCAAGGTTACTATACCCAGAAAATCTATCAATTATCATAGATGGAGAAAAAAGTTATTTCATAACAAAAACAAATTTGCCCAATATCTTTTCACAAAACCAGCCCGTCAATGGATAATGAATAGAAAATACCAAACAAGAAGGGAAACTACACACTAGAAAATGGGAGAAATTAAATTCTTTGAACAAACCCAAAAGAAGATAATGAAACAAATATAAAAATTTCATAAAAAATAACAGGAATCAACAATCACTATTCCATAATATCTCTTAACATCAGTTGAATCAGTTCCCCAATAAAAAGGCACAGACTAACAAACTGGATACATAAACAGGACCCAACATTTTCTGCAAACAGGAGATGCATCTCAGTGTCAAAGACAAACACTACCTCAGAACAGAAGGCTGGAAAACAATTTTCCAATCAAATGGTCGCAAGAAACAAACTGGAGTGCCCAACCAATGTCTAGTAAAATAGACTTTCAACCAAAAGTCATAAAAAAGATACAGAAAAACACTTTATACTCATCAAAGGAAAAATCTTCCAAGAAGAACTCTCAATTCTAAACACCTATGCTCAAATTATAAGGGCAGTGGAGGAGTGTTCCTCTTTCTCCACATCCTTGCCAACACCTGCTGTCTCCTGAGTTTTTGACCCTAGCCATTCTGACTGGTGTGAGGTGAAATCTCAGGGTTGTTTTGATTTGCATTTCCCTAGTGATTAATGATGTTGAACATTTCTTAAGGAGTTTCTCAGCTCTCCGAAGTTCTTCATGTGAAAATTCTTTGTTTAGCTCCGTACCCCACTTTTTAATGGGGTTATTTGGATCTCTGGGTTCTACTTTCTTGAGTTCTTTGCATATATTAGATATTAGCCCTCTGTCGGATTTAGGGTTGGTGAAGATTCTTTCCCAGTCTGTTGGTTGACGTTTTGTCCTTTTGACGGTATCCTTTGCCTTACAGAAACTTTGTAGTTTTATGAGGTCCCATTTGTCAATTCTTGATCTTAGAGCATAAGCTATTGGTGTTCTCTTCAGGAACTTTTCCCCTGTGCCCATGTCCTCCATGGTCTTCCCCAGTTTTTTTTTTTTCAGTTAATTTCAGTGTGTCAGGTTATATGTGGAGGTCCGTGATCCATTCGGAGTTGAGCTTGGTACAAGGATATAAGAATGGATCGATTCACATTCTTCTGCATGCTGACCTCCAATTGAACCAGCACCATTTGTTGAAAAGACTATCTTTTTTCCACTGGATGCTTTCAGCCCCTTTGTCGAAGACCAAGTGACCATAGGTATGTTGGTTCATTTCTGGGTCTTCAATCCTATTCCATTAATCTGCTTGCCTGATATTGTACCAATACCATGCAGTTTTTATCACTATTGCTCTGTAGTAGAGTTTAAAGTCTGGGATATTGAATCCCCCTGAACTTCTTTTACTGTTGAGAATAGATTTAGCTATCCTGGGTTTTTCTTTGTTATTCCAGATGAATTTGAGAATTGCTCTTTCTAGCTCTATGAAGAACTGGGTTGGGATTTTTATGGGAATAGCAGTGAATCTGTAGATTGCCTTTGGCAAGATGGCCATTTTAACTATATTAATCCTGCCAATCCACGAGCATGGAAGGTTTTCCATTTTCTGAGATCTTCTTCGATTTCCTTCTTCAGAGATCTGAAGTTCTTGTCATATAGATCTTTCACTTGTTTGGTTAGAGTCACCCCAAGATACTTTATGTTGTTTGTAGCTATTGTGAAGGGGGTCATTTCCCTAATTTCTTTCAGTCTGCTTATCCTTTGAATATATAAAGGCTACTGATTTGCTTGCGTTGATTTTGTAGCCAGCCACTTTGCTGAAGGTGTTTATCAGCTGGTGGGATTGCAAGATGGTGCAACCACTCTGGAAATCAGTCCGGCGGTTCCTCAGAAAATTGGGAATGTCACTTCCTGAGGACCCTGTTATACCACTACTGGGCATATATCCAGAGGATTCTTCAGCATGCAATAAGGACACATGCTCCACTATGTTCATAGCAGCCCTATTTGTAGTAGCCAGAAGCTGGAAAGAAACTAGATGTCCTTCAATGGAGGAATGGATACAAAAAAATGTGGTATATTTACACAATGGAGTACTATTCAGCCATTAGAAACAATGAATTCATGAAATTCTTAGACAAATGGATGGAGCTGGAGAACATCATACTAAGTGAGGTAACCCAGTCTCAAAAGATCAATCATGGTATGTACTCACTGATAAGTGGATATTAGCCTAGAAACTTTGAATATCCAGGACATAATCCACAAATTAAATGATGCCCAAAAAGAATGGAGGAGTGGTCCCTGGTTCTGGAAAGATTCAGTGCAAGAGTATAGGGGAATTCCAGAACAGGGAAGTGGGAAGGGGTGGATGGAATAGGGGGACGGAAGAGGGCTTATGGGACTTGCAGGGAGTGGGGACCCAGAAAAGGGGAAATCATTTGCAATGTAAATAAAAAAATAAAATAAAAAAATCAAAAAAAAAATAAGGGCAACCTCTTTAGTAAAAGAAACTTCACTAAAGCTTAAAGCACACATTGCACCTCACACAATAGTTGTGGGTGACTTCAACACCCCACTCTCCTAAATGGCCAGATCAGGGAAACATAAACTAAACAGAGACACAATGAAACTCACAGAAGTTTTAGACCAAATGGATATAATAGGTATAGAACATTTCATCCTAAATCAAAGAATATAACTTCTTCTCAGCACCTTATGATAACTTCTCCAAAACTGACCATGTAATTATTCACAAAACAGACTTCAAGAGATATTACAATATCAAACTCCTATCAGATCTCTTTGGAGAATGGGTGATCTACAATAGCAACAAAAACAACAGAATGCCCACATACACATGGAAGCTGAACAATGCTCCACTCAATGATACCTTGGTCAAGGTAGGAATAAGGAATGATATCAAATATTTTTTTAGAATTTAATAAAAATGAAGACACAGTATACCCAAATTATGGAATACAATGAAAATAGTGGTAAGAGGAAAACTCATAGCTCTGAGTGCCTCCAAAAATAAACTGGAGAAAGCATACTTGAACAGCCTAAAAGCACACCTGAAAGTTTTAGAACAGAAAGAAGCTAATACATCCAACAGGAGCAGAAGGCAAGAAATTATCAAACTCTGGGCTGAAATCAACCAAGTAGAAACAGAAATCACTATACAGAAAATCAACAAAAGCAGGAACTTGATTCTTTGAGAAAATCAACGATATAGATAAACCCTTAGCCAGACTAAGCACAAGGCACAGATACAGTATCCAAATTAAGAAAATCAGAAATGAAATGGGACATATGACAACAGAAAGTGAGGACATTTGTAAAATCATTAGATCCTAATTCATAAGACTATACTCAACATAACTTTAGAATCTGGATGAAATGGACAATTTCCTAGACAGATATCAAACACCAAAGTTAAATCAGGATCAGATCAACCATCCAAATGGTCCCATAACCCTTAAAGAGATTGGAAGTCACCCAACCAAAAAAAGCACAGGACCAGATGGTTTTAGTGCAGAATTCTATCAGACCTTTAAAGATGAGCTAACAAAATACTCTTCAAACTATTCGATAAGGTAGAAACAGAAGGAACACTACCAAACTCATTCTATGAAGCCATAGTTACACTGATACCAAACCCACACAAAGATCCAACAAAAAAAGAGAATTTCAGACCAGTTTCTCTTATGAATATCAATAGAAAAATACTCAATAAAATTCTTGCCAACTGATTCCAAGAACACATCAAACAATCATTCAACACGATAAAGTAGGTTTCATCACAGTGATGGAGGGATGTTTCAATATATGGAAATCCATCAATGTAATCCACTACATAAAAGAAATAAAACACTTGGTCATTTCATTAGATGCTGAAAACCCATTTGACAAAATTCAGCATCATTTCATGGTAAATGTCTTGGAAAGAATAAGAATTCAAGGCCCATAATTAACATTGTAAAAGCATTATACAGTAAACAAATAGCCAACATCAGACTAGATGGAGAATAAATAGAAGCAATCCCACTAAAAATAGGGACTTCAAAAGGTTGCCCTCGCTCCATATTTATTCAATATACTACTTGAGGTTCTACCTCAAGCAATTAGATAACAAAAGGAGGTCAAAGGGACACAAATCAGAAATGAAGAAGTCAAAGTATCACTATTTGCAAATGATATGATAGTACACTGAAACACCCCTCCCCCCCCAAAAAAAACACATCAGAGAATTCCTACAGCTGATAAGCAACTTCACCAAAGTGACCGGATATAAAATTAACACAAACAAATGAGTAGCCTTCTTATACTCAAAGGATAAACAGCCTGAGAACAAAATTAGGGAAAGGACACCCTTCACAATAGCCTCAAACAATATAAAGTATCTTGGTATGACTCTATCCAAACAATAAGTGTCTGAAGAAAGAAATTGAAAAAGACCTCAAAAGATGGAAAGGTCTCCCATGCTCAAGGACTGCAGAAATAATATAGTAAAAATGGCCATCCTGCCAAAAGCAATACACAGATTCAATGCAAGCCTCATCAAAATCCCAACTCAATCCTTCATAGAGTTAAAAAGATCAAGTCTCAAATTTACCGTGAATAACAAAAAAACAAAACAAAACAAAACAAAACAAAACAAAAACAAAATCAAGGATAGCTTAAAATATTCTCAACAGTAAAAGAACTTCTGGGAGAATCAGTACCCCAGACCTCTAGCAGTATTACAGAGCAATAGTGTTAAAAACTGCCTGGTATTGGTACAGTGACAGACAGGTAGATCAGTCGAGCACAACTGAAGAACCCACACACCTATGGTCACTTGACCTTTGAGAAAGGAGCTAAAACCATTCAGTCGAAAAAAGATATCCTTTTCAATAAATAGTCCTGGTACAACTGGAGATCAGCATGCAGAAGAATGCAAATCGATCCATTCTTTATTTTTCTTGGATAATTTTATTTAATTAATTACTTATTTTTATCTGACATTCTTTATTTGCATTGCAAATGATCCCCCCTCCCTGAAAGTCCCATAGGCCCTCTTCCCTACCCCTGTTCCCCAAACAACTGCTTCCAATTTCCCTGTTGTGGTATTCCCCTACACTGCTGCATTGAGCCTTTCCAGGACTAGGGTCCTCTCCTTCCTTCTTCTTGGGCATCATTTGATATGTGATGTGTTTCTTGGGTATTCTGAGTTAATGGGCTAATATTTGCTTATCAGTGAGTGCATACCATGTGTGTTCTTTTGTGATTGGCTCACCTCACTCAGGATGATATTCTACAATTCTATACACTTGCCTAAGAATTTCAAGTAGATCAAGGACATCCACATAAAACCAGACACATTAAAACTAATAGAAGTAAATCTGGGGAAGAGCCTTGAGCACATGGGCACAGGGGAAATTTTCCTGAACAGAATACCAATAGCTTATGCTATAAGATCAAGAATTCACAAATGGGACCTCATAAAATTGCAATGATTCTGTAAGGCAAAGGACACTCTCAATAGAACAAAACGGCAAACAACAAATTGGGAAAAAATCTTTATGAACCCTATGTCCAACAGAGGGCTAATATCCAAAATATACAAATAACTCAAGAAGGTAGACTCCAGAGAGCCAATTAACCCTATTAAAACTGGGGTATAGAGCTAAACAAAGAATTTTCACCTGAGGAATATCAAATGACTGAGAAGCACCTAAAGAAATGTTCAACACCCTTAGTCATTTGGGAAATGCAAATCAAAGCAACCCTGAGATTTCACCTCACACCAGTCAAAATTGCTAAGATCAAAAACTCAAGAGAAACAGTGCTGGTGAGATACAGAGTAAGAGGAATACTCCTCCACTGATGGTGGGGTTGTAAGTTTGTACAATCACTCTGGAAATCAGTCTGGCTGTTCCTCAGAAAACTGGGCATGATACTACCAGAGGACCCCATTATACCACTCCTAGGAATACACCCAGAGGATTCCCCAGCATGTAAGAAGGACACATGTTTCATTTTGTTCATAGAAGCCCTATTTATAATACCCAGGAGCTGGAAAGAATCCAGCTCAATGGATGAATGGATTAAAAAAAAATGTGGTATATTTACACAATGGAATACTACTCAGCTATTAAAAACAGTGAATTTATGAAAATTATAGGTAAATGGGTGGAACTGGAAAATATTATCCTAAGTGAGATAACCCAATCACTACAGAACATACATGATATGCATTCACTGATAAGTGGATATTAGCCCAGAAGCTTGGAATGCCTAAGCCACAATTCAATATAAAATGATATCCAAGAAGAAGGAAGAGCAAAGTGTGGATAGTCTGGTCCTTCTTAGAATGGGGAACAAAATACCCACAGAATGAGATACAGAGACAAAGTGTGGAGCAGAGACTGAGTGAAAGACCATCCAGAAACTAAGTCACCTAATGATCCATCCTATATACAGTTACAAAACCCAGATTCTATTATTGATGCCCACAAGAACTTGCTGACTACAGCCAGATATAGCTGTCACATGGGAGACACTTGTAGAGCATAAGAAATACAGAGGAGGCCACTCTTAGCCAGCCATTGAACTGAGCACAAGTTCCCCAATGGGGGAACTAGAGAAAGGACTCAAGGAGCTGAAGGGGTTTGCAGCACCATAGGAGGAATAAGGATACGAGCCCCCTAGTACTCACAGAGCTCCCAGGGACCAAATCATCAACTAGATAGTACATATGGTGTTATCCTTGGCTCCAGGTTCAAAGGCAGCAGAGGATGGCTTTCTTGGACAGCAAATGGAGTGGAGGCCCCTGGTTCTGGAAAGGCTGGATTCCACAGTGTAGGGGAATACCAGGACAGGGAGACAGAAGGAGGTTGATTGGGGAACAGCAGATGGGAGATGGCTTATGGGACTTTGGGAGAGACCAGGAAAGGTGAAATCATTTGAAATGTATATAAAGAATGTATCTAATACAAAAGAATAAAAGGTCTGCAAGTAAATCTGTAAACGAGGCTTGACGTGAAACATAAACCTGAGACATCATACCAGGTTGAAAGATTATCATATCTTAAACACAGGACAGGACAGTTCTTTTATTTTTTATTGGTTTTTATTTATTTTCTATATTCTTTGTTTACATTCTAAAAGCTTTCCCCTTTCCCAGTGCCCCCATATGTCCCATAAGTTCTCTTCTCTCCATCCATTCTCCTATCTTTCCCCCTCCCTTTTCTCTGTCCTGGTACTCCCCTACAATGCTGGATCAAGCCTTTAACAGATTAGGGCCCTCTTCTTCCTTCTTCATGGGAATCATTTGATATGCTAATTATATCTTCAGTATTCAGAGCTTCAGGGCTAATTAATATCCACTTATCATTGATTGCATTCCATGTGTATTCTTTTGTGATTGTGTTACCTTGCTTAGGATGATATTTTCCAGTTCCATCCATTTGCCAAAAAAATTCACGAATTCATTATTATTAATTGCTGAATAGTACTCCATTGTGTATACATACCACATTTTCTATATCCATTCCTCCATTGAGGGATATCTGGATTCTTTCCAGCTTCTGGCCATTATAAATAAGGCTGCTATAAATGTAGTGGAGCATGTGTCCTTATTGCATGCTGGGGAATCCTCTGGGTATATGCCCAGGAGAGGTATAGCAGGGTCCTCTGGAAGTGTCATTTCCAGTTTTCTTAGGAAACACCAGACTGATTTCCACAGTGGTTGTACCATCTTACAATCCCACCAGCAGTTTCTCCACATCCTCGCCAACACCTGCTGTCTCCTTAGTGTTTAACCTTAGCCATTCTGACTGGTGTGAGGTGAAATCTCACTGTCAAAAGGAAAAAATGGCAACCAACAAATTGGGAAAAGATCTTCACCAACCCTACATCTGATAGAGGGCTAATATCCAAAATATACAAAGAACTCAAGAAGTTAGACCCCAGGGAACCAAATAACCCAATGAAAAATGGCATACAGACCTAAACAAAGAATTTTCACCTGAAGAAATTCAGATGGCCGAGAAGCACCTTAAGAAATGCTCAACATCATTAGCCATTAGGGAAATGCAAATCAAGACACGACAGTTATAAAACTGATCCCAGGTGAAGTCCAGAAGACTGTGCACAAACAAAGGTGGCCTTCAGTTTCAGGATATTGTCTACATTCATATATAATTGGCAGTGTATGGTATTAGTGTGTGGATATAATTTCTTCTCCACCCTTCAGGATTCTGGACAGCCACAAAGACAGTATTTAACGTAGATATTTTCTTCTCTCCTATCCTGAGTCACAAAACTCACAACATGGACTGATACTATGAATTTGTTATGCACAAAATAAATGATGAAAAATAAAATGTAATGAAGTATAGATGATGCAAAATACCCAGATTCTCTCGCTCTGCTTTTCCCGAGTCAAAGGCTTCACATGTCACTGGAGGATACCTTGGAATCAGAGCATCTACACTTGCCCTAAAGTGCTACATGAGTTCAGTCTTGTGAATGGAGCATCAGTGTCTTTGCTTCCAAATAACAATTATTTCCAGCTGAAGAAATGAACCTGTCAGTGGCAAAACTTACAGATAATTTTACATACAATATTGATGGCAATGATGATGAATAGGTTTTTGATACCACATGTTTGAAACTTTGAAGCTTCCTTTTAAATATATATGCAATTGATGTTTGTCATTTCAATAAATTTCATATGTAATAAATGAAATACTTATGAGCAATATTAACTAACAGAGAATATTTACTTGGAATGGTAATTTTAATTTAAATGTATGCTCCGGAGTGGCTATAAAAGCATGCACTCCTACAGCAATGGAGAAGTGTTCACCTTGCTACATATCCTCATCAGCATTGTCACACACTCTTGACTTCTTTTTTCGGCATTCCGACATTTGTAAGATAGAAACTCAGACTCCTTTGATTTACATTACATGGTAAGCTAAGTCTATTGGCCATTCTTTAAGTGCTTGTTTTTCAATAGTAATTCCATTTTTAAGAATTCTGCTTAGACCTACAATCCATTTTTAAATTGGATGACTTTTTTGATGTATACTTTCTTATGTATTGTAGATATATGCCTTCTGTCACATCTGGAATTGGTTCCCATCCTGTAGACTGGGAACCACCCTGTAGGCTACTGTTTGTCCTTTTGATAGCCTTCCTTGCCTGACAGAACCTTCTCAATATCATGAAGTCACATTTATCAATTATGATTCTTAGTCCTTGTGCTTTGCTGTTCTATTCACAATGTTGTGTACTGTGTTAATGAATTTGAAATCCTTCTGACATTCTTTTCTTTTGGCTCAAGATATCTGACTTCTTATTGATGATTTGATCACCTTGGTTTGAATATTGTGAATGGACACTGATATGAATCTATTTGCATTCTTCCAAATACAGATTTAATTAGCCAAGAACAGTGGGCTGAAGATTCTTTCATTAATTTTAAATTACTGGCTTCATTATGAAAAAACAAGGTGTCCATTGACAAGTGAATTTACATCATCTGGATTTTTTGTTCAATTCATTTATCAATCTTTCTTATTTTACTCAAATATACTGCTGTTTCTAGTTCAGGAATTTTAGCCACACCGGGATGGATCCTCAAGAAAGAAGAAAAAATAATAACTGCACTCCATTCAGAAACCTGAGAGTGGAGGTTCATAACAAACTAGTGACTTTTGGTATTTGGGCTGACAGAACATATCCTAGTTTCCCAGAATGATTGTGCCAGACTCTTTCATCATTAGACAATTACCAGCCTTACAGGAACTGTGACTTGCACTTTATGGCCTGCTGTAATCTGTTGTTCAGAGACCACACTAGACTCTAGGCTTTAGCAATAGAAGTATATACGTGCTCATGAGAAACTTTTATTAAAGAGTTCATATGTGATCACCCCTTAAGCTTTGCTGAGCAGCTAGATTTAGAATGAGTACGGAAATTATTGTTTCCTGGAGACCCTTTTCTAAATTCCATTATTAAGTTGAAATTTACCTAAAATGAACAGTCTCTGCTCAGACTCTCTAAAATCCAGTCCAGGTTTACAAAGTCAATCTGCAATCTATTGTCATTTGCACCTTCACATGGTGTATTTCCTTCTATGACATGTGCAGGGATGCATTCAAGAAATAAGAGATTTCCTAGTAGAAATTATTCTGTGCCACTAGAGATTAAGAATGGAAAATTCATTACTGAATATACACCCAGAAGAACACTCTCACACACGAAGAGAGTTAGAGAGAGAGAGATGGAGAGAGACAGAGAGACAAAGAGACAGAGAGACAGAGAGACAGAGACTAGAGACTAGAGAGGATAAAACCCAAACATTTTATTCATATATTTTACAACATCTAAGCATTACACATTTTATATATGACTTTCAGTCCTGGCTTTTGAATACACGTTAAAGATTTAAACAAAGACATGAGACTTTTGAGAATATGGGAAATTACACAACAGATATCAGAAATTTGTTTATTAATATTTTACAAATCTTTTCTCTATGTATTATTGAAAATAGATGGCTGCACGCAATATATTCTGATTACTGTTTTCCATTCCCCAACACTTTTGAGAATTTCTTCAAACTCTACTCTGTTTCTTTATAAAATGAGAAAATAGAATTTAAATTAATAAAAAAAGAAAAACAAACAAATTGGAATACACACACTCACTGAGAGAAAGAGAGACAGAAAAACAGACAGAGAAACAGAGAAAGAGAGAGAGAGAGAAGGAGGGAGAGGGAGAAGGAGAGGCAGAGACAGAGACAGATAAATAGAGAAAATGGGAGGAGTTAAAACCCCTACATTTTACTTATGTATTTCACTACACCTTAGAATTATATATATGACAACTGCCTTACATTTACATAATTTTAGGCCTAGCTACTCATTAAACTTTGAGCAATTTAAACAAAGACATGACACCTAAAGTGTGGGCACTTGAGTATATGGTATAGTTACTCACAAAGATGTCATCAGCATTATTTGTTTATTTATTAACTGCTGGTTCAACTGGAGGTCAGCATGCAGAAGAATTCGAATTGATCCATCCTTGTCTCCTTGTACTAAGCTCAACTCCAAATGGATCAAGGACCTACACATAAAGCCAGACACTCTGAAGCTAATAGAAAAGAAACTGGGGAAGACCCTTGAGGACATCAGTACAGGGGGAAAGTTCCTGAACAGAACAACAATAGCATATGCTTTAAGATCAATAATTGACAAATGGGACCTCATAATATTACAAAGTTTCTATAAAGCTAAGGATACCATCAAAAGGACAAATCAGCAACCAACAAATTGGGAAAAGAGCTTCACCAACCCTACATCAGATAGAGGGCTACTATCGAATATATACAAAGAACTCAAGAAATTAGACCCCAGAAAACCAAATAACCCAATTAAAAATGGGGTATAGAGTTAAACAAAGAATTCTCACCTGAAGAACTTCGGATGACAGAGAAACATCTTAAAAATGCTCAACTTCATTAGTCATCAGGGAAATGCAAATCAAAACAACCCTGAGATTTCACCTTACACCAGTCAGAATGGCTAAGATTAAAAACTCAGGAGACAGCAGGTGTTGGCAAGGATGTGAAGATAGAGGAACACTCCTCCACTGCTGGTGGGGTTGCAAATTGTTACAACCACTCTGGAAATCAGTCTGGCGGTTCCTCAGAAAACTGGGCACATCACTTCCAGAAGATCCTGGGCATATACCTAGAGGGTTCCCCAGCATGTAATAAGGATATATGCTCCACTATGTTCATCTCAGCCCTATTTATAATAGCCAGAAGCTGGAAAGAACTCAAGTATCCCTCAACAGAAGAGTGGATGCAAAAAATGTGGTATATATACACAATGGAGTACTATTCTGCCATTAGAAACAATGAATTCATGAAATTCTTAGACAAATGGATGGAGCTGGAGAACATCATACTAAGTGATGTAAACGAGTCTCAAAAGATCGATCATGGTATGCACTCACTAATAAGTGGATATTAGCCTGGAAAACTGGAATACGCTAAACATAATCCACACATCAAATGAAGTACAAGAAGAACGGAGGAGTGGCCCCTGGTCTGGAAAGACTCAGTGTAGCAGTATAAGGCAAAACCAGAACAGGGAGGTGGGAAGGAGTGGGTGGGAGAACAGGGGGAGGGAAGGGGGCTTTTGGGGAGTGGGGGGCCAGAAAAGGGGAAATCATTTGAAATGTAAATAAAAAATATATCGAATAAAAAAATAAATGTTCTCTTCAGTCTATTTCTATTGAAAATATATTTGTTCATGCAATATACATTGAATACTGATTTAACTTACCAATATCTCCCAATCTTATCCCAACTTGATTCTGTTTCTTTAATTAGAATACAAAAAGGACATGAATATAATAAAAAAGATAAACAAAGTTAGATAAATGAAAAGTAAATAAATGGGAATAAGACAAAAGAAACAAACAGAAGAAAAGTCTCCAAAAACAAACATAAGACATGTGGATGCATATACACATGTTCACAAATACTCTACAGAACAAAGCTGAGCAACTGGTATGCAATGGACAGTGAGATGTTATGCTGTATCAGTACGGGTCCATGTTCTAGAAAGGATAGTGAATGTAGGGATGACTACTGAGTCTCAGAGGGAAAATAAATATGGGATCAAACACTTATATGTAATCTCAGAATCTACATAATTTAACAGGTAGATACAACGTGATGACAAAGTAGTCTGATAAAAAGTGATTTAGTAATATTTTGATCAAAGTACAGGTATTATATTTGATTGCCTATGGATTCTGATATAAATATTCATCACATTCTAAGAAACTGGAATTTCTGCTGGAACAAATGGCAACAGATAGGAACCCACATGAGATAACTTATTACTTAAAATTATGAAGGAGTATTTGTTTGTTTAGATGCTGGTGATTTGGATTTGATAGGTCAAAATCATGTTATGCATCATTCCCAACAATTTAAAACAGTTCTACTCTCTCAGGATCCAGTGATATTTTTGACACGCATCACCATACTTTTCCATTATTATTGTTTTATGGAATAAGAGACATGTCAATGAGGGAGCCACTGGTGAGGAGATTGACAAGCTATGGAGAACTGTGGGTTCATTATCAGACAGCATCATTTTATTCATAGATAGGTGTTTACAAAGATAACAAAATCACTATAGGGCTGTAAGGAGGTGGCAGTAAATGGACATTTAAAATTATGAATTTTGCACCAATCTAAAGATTAATGTTTCAGTCATCTTATTCTAGGTCAGCTTCCTGCCCCATCAGGGTTTCTGACACACTCAGGATGTGGTTATAACACTGTGTCTTGCACAGTAGTAGACTGCAGAGTCCTCAGATGTCAGGCTGCTGAGCTGCATATAGGCTGTGCTGGAGGATGTGTCTGCAGTCAGTGTGGCCTTGCCCTTGAACTTCTGATTATAGCCAGTATCCCCATTTCCAGGATAAATCCATCCAATCCACTCAAGGCCCTGTCCAGGACTCTGCTTTACCCAGTGCATATAGTAGCTAGTGAAGGTGTAGCCAGAAGCCTTGCAGGACAACTTCACTGAACCCCAGGCTTCACCAACTCAGCTCCTGATTTCTGCAGCTGGACCTGAGAATGGACACCTGTGGACAGAAAGACAGAGTGGATGTCATTGTCAACTCAGGCCCTGCTCTTCATATTTAGAACTGTTGAGCCCCTTACCTGCAGTTACTGACAGGAGGAAGAGAAAAACCAAGCTCCATTCCATGCTTAGAGTCTGTGTTTTCAGTAACTGTGAAGAGAACACTGATCATAAATTATTTTCAGGGTGTGGACATGCCTGTATTTACTCCTATAGATTCAATGAATTTGCATATTCATGAGCATGTAACTCTTACATAAGAACATATTCCAGCTAGAGAAACACAAGACAGGGAGTACTGAAAAGGCACATGAGTTATGTAGCAGGATGCTCATGTCCATGTCCTAATCCTCTCTGAGGAAGTGCATCCCATACACTTTCACTGAGACCTGGACACATGTTGTGGATGGATGTAAGTTCAAGGATTAAAGTCTCAATAAATTATCGACCTAAGTCTGTTGCTCTACTTTGGGACAAAGTTAACACATTGATTTACTGATCGTACTTCGTAATGATGATGATTATGATGATCATGATCATGATTTTGATGATAAAGTCCAAATATGGCTAACTTCTTAGAATTAGAACTGTCTATCAGATAAAGGCAAGGAATATTTGCCTTTCTCACAGGTCATATACTCCAAAATTCACTAAAATTAATAAAAGTAAATGGGGTTAAATGTTTATACATCAATGATTATTACAGCACTATCAAACTTAACTAAATTATATATATATATATGCTATCAATGTGTAAACAAATGTTTTCATTACTAAGGCAAATATATATATATATATATATATATATATATATATATATATTGACTAGAAATGAATACGAAATTTACATTGCCTTTGGAAAAATGGATGAAAATAGATTTAACTGTGTTAAGATAATCTCAAATTCACAGACACTAAATGGAGATAAGAATTCATGTCATTTAACCTCATTCTCTGTATTTTACATCCTTTTCCATGTTTTATGATGGTCTTTGATTTTTAAGTTGGTACCATTGAATTACCTGTTGCTGAATAATCTGTCAATCATTTTCAATACTCTGTCCACTCATGAATATCTGCATCAGTCTTTACACACAGCACATATAAGCCTCTCTGACCAAGGCTCAGAAAATATATTGGGTATAAGCATAAATATTTATCAGGCAGTTTGACAACATAACCATTAGCAATACAATTGAGATCTACTAAAACCCATATCATCTCTAAACAGGGTATTTAACCACAATTATGTGGGATGAAAACTTTCCTATGGAAATTAGCCAAAAATTAATACATAAAATTATGTTGTTTCCCAGCAATAACCCTCTCACACATCTACTCATGCTATTCATGATCTTTTAGCACAACATAGAGGAAGGGATCATCACAGATTTCTAATAAAGCAAACATAAGAAAGGACAAATTTGCACATCCCAAAACGTGGATGTTATTCAGTGATAAAACATGATTTATCTGATCTATAAACTTATGGAATTGAAAAAATATACTGAATAGGTCACCCATGTTCATAAGGCAAGTGCTTTATATTCTCATTCATACATGCTTCAAGATTTCAATATTGTGTTTGGTATATTTAATTGTAGAAACTCAGAGTCTAGAATTGGGCCCTTAGAGTGTGAGGAATTTACAAAGATGATATAATAAAATAGAGGTAAAAATGAAGAGTAAATATTTTTTCAAATTAAGCAGATTATGAGACAGAGCAGTTGCAGAACTCCAAGAAAAATGTCTTCAAAACACAATTGGACTCATGCACACATGAATTCATAGGTACTGTGGTTGGAGGCACAGAGCCTGAACAAAATCAACCCAGATAAAATTCCTAGCTTGGGAGATGGAAATTGGAAAAGATCTCAGTCCTAACCAAGAAGAATTTTGCTTAACATTTACATGTAAAGGAATAATTAGTTTTTTCCAGTGGAATCTCACAGTGGATATTAAGCACAGTTAATCAAGAAGACGTGCTTCATAGCCAAAAATGAGCTCAATGATATTTTTGAAGAATTTTTCTCTAATATTGCCTTGATCAACTCTTGTCTCACATAGGTTTTACCTATATATCATGGCTACACTGTTGTGATTTTATTGATCTCTCTCTGTCAGTCTCTGTCTCTGTCTCTCTCTCTCATCCTTCTCTTGCTTTCTCTGTGTGTATCTTGATTTCTGATTGTTTTTTTTTGTTTTGTTTCTGTTTGTTTTTAATCCCCCTTGAAATTTCTTTCCGTTTTTTCCTTATATTCAGAAAGAGAAAAAGATATCTAGTTCCATGAATTTGAAGGTAGTAAGGGTCTGAAAATAGTTGGCGGTGGGGAAATCAGTTAATAGAATAAATTGCATCACTTTTTTTCCCAAGAAGTTATAAAAACATGTGAACTTAAATCTGCAAACGGTTTATCAAAGAATCTTTACTGTGTTTGAGCATGAAGACATCACGTTAATCACAGCAGAGTAGATCAGTTAGTACAATTAATAAAGAAAACCTCAGAGGACACAGAATCTCCTCCATATCCATCTCATCTCTCTATGGGGCTTCCTGGTCTTATTGCGTCCCCTGCTGGTCATGAGATTTCCTGAAAATAGGTTTTTCATGACTTACACTGAAGATGCATTTTGTGGTCCGAGAAAAAACTTATCCATGTAACTTCAGTGTTGACAGGATTCCACTGAAGAGAGAAATGGCTCTAGTTTACATGGGGATGATTTATGCATCAGCAATTTTAAGTTGTGCCAATATTACTATAATCCCTGTCTTGAAGCCAGGTTCCTCCTTGCTGGCAGATGGAGGCAGCTTTTGCATTTCCCATTTCTACAAAGTACTAACAGCCACATGTAGGGAGCAGTGGTACAAACAGACCAGACTCATCAGAGCGCCCAGGAACTGTACCACCAACCAAGGAATACAAATGGAGCGACCGATGGTGCTGTCGACATATGTGACAAAGGATGGCCTTGTTGGACATCAGTGGAAGGAGAGGCCCTTGGTCCTAAGTGTGTTTGATGCCGCAGTGTAGGGGAATGCCAGTGAGAGAAGGCAGGAGTGAGTGGGTAGGTGAGAGAGCACCCTCATAGAGGAAGGGGAGGGGTGAAGTGATAGGGGAGTTGCGAATGGGAGACCTGGAAAGGGGAAAATAATTAAAATGTAAATAAAGAAAATATCCAATCCAAAAATAAAAAATAAAGTTAATGTGCATATTTATCCAAGATCTAAGAAGGAAGATAAAATACTATCAAAAAGTAGGAATGGCCATAATGAAGCTTAATACACTGTATGTTAATTAAAATAAAGAGAAACTCTACATAAAATAGAAATTGTGGCAAAAAAATAGTAATGACAGTAGATAGCAGGCTCTTCCTGATGTCATGAGACTATACCTGGGGCAGAGAACATGTGTTCAGAGTGTCAATCACTAACCCTACAGTGTATAAGAGACACAGTGAAAAGACTTACACAATAGTTGTATGCAGAACTGAAACTATTGCCATAAATAACTAAAATGGTGTAGCAGCTCAAGATAAGTCTGACTCTTAAAAGCTGAAGCAGTTTTAAACTTACTACTGAAATAAGCCTGTATTAACATAATGGGTAATTAGTGAAAACTCTTATAGATAATGGAAAAGTAACAGCCAGATGAAAAATCTGAATATTATAGGTCTGCAATGAAAATCCCTCCATGGTGCATCAGGACTGCACAGGGTCATTGTACACATGAACTCTTATCATCTATAGTTAACACCATAAAAGCTGAATAATTCAAATCAGTCAAAGTTAAATGATGAAAATATGTTAAACAGCTGAGTAGCAAATGGGTTTAATTGTAAGTTTAGCAATAAAATTTTGATTGCTTAGATAATCATGGTAGAATGTGAGAGTTGGATTTCACATGTTTTCCTGGAAGATCCATCCAAATTGGTGCATGTGTTCTCAGCTTGCCTCTCTAAGCAAAGTGTAACCATATTCTTAAAATATCACAACACGATGGTGAGGGACTTCCAAGAATGCACACTAAGCTTTGGATCTATTGCCAATTATCAATTGATGAGGAAAATATATATATTTTTTTGGTTTGGAAGGTTTTTTTTTTTTTGGTTTTCTTTATGTACTGGTGTATCACATACATGTGTACATATGCAGCAGTGATTGGACGAACTATGTTGTTAGTTAATGAAATAAAAGTGGCCAGTTAGTTGGGAGATATTTATTGGAATTGCCCAATGGAAACCAGGTTATATTGGGGTGCATATGATCCTGACATATTTCACACATGAATGAAAATGTCAAAGAATAAGCAAACTCATTCTGAAAAATAAAAATAACAGTTTTACATAAGGTTAGAATTTTCAGGTAAATCAATAGTTGACAGTGTGCATATTTCACCCATAATTTCTACTCTTTCATTTCTTGACTATACTATTTTTCTCTATTATCCTACACACTTTCATGCATACACTAAAATGTCAATTATTGTTATACATAATTGTATGTAAGAATGCAATATGTGAAAACTGCTAATGAGATACTCATATGATGTCTGAAAATATTCATTAATAGAGCTAATATCTTGAAAATTTCATATTATTAATACATCTGTGTTGAGGACTCAATAATCATTCTCACCATGTTGACCAGTCATGAATGTTTGCATCAAACATCACACACTGAACACAAAACCTTCTTGGTCAAGGCTGAGAGCACCACTAATCTATTGTATAAACATAAGAATTTATAAGGCATTTTGACATCTTAAAATTCAGCAATACAACTGAGGCCAACTAGTCCCTATGTCATCTCTAGCCATGGGCTTTTGACCATGTTTATTTGGGAGGAGTTCATTCCTATTCAGTAGACAACAAACCCTATCAGAAAACAGTTGAGCACTGCAAAAGATGCCTTCCAGTATCAGGAGTAGTAGTCAAGAATAGTGAAAACACCAAGTAGATTGCAACTCAATTTCCCAAGTTCAATGTGTGGTGTAAATGTCGTCTTTAGGAATATGGCCTTGCATTCATCTTGTGGAAAGGAACCAAGAGCTTTGGAAGTAGCCTGGGTGATTTTGGAGTTTCCATGGAGATTCATTTTATGACACATTAATTGGATGTGACCCACTCTGAGAAACGAAGTTTTAGTTGGTGAAGGGAGCTGTCTAGTTGGGACTATGTCTCTTATACTATTAGATGATTCTGTTTAGATTTTCTTCATATGTGTATATAATTTAATTAACTTCTAGTGAATTAGGATTGCATATAACCCCTCAAACATACCTTAATTTTAGATTTCTCTCTCCATATCTTTTCCTTTAGGCTCAGCTCTCAGCCCTCCCACTTTAATCCATCCATATTTATTCTGCTTCCTGTTCCTAAGGATATCCATGTCCCTACAGTAGATTCTTCCTATATTTGTCATTTTGGTGATTATAAGGATTGTAAGGATTGTATCCTCCCTGTAGAATACGTAACAGTTAACATCCACATTTAAGCAAATATACACATGTCTGTCTTTTAGGGTCTGAGTTGATCCATTTTGTCTGAGAGTTTTTCTGTAGTTCCATCCACTCACCAGAAAATTTCATGATGTTATATATTTTAAAAGCTGTATAAATTCTGTTGTTTAGATATCTTTTCCTTTTTCTATTTTTATTAAAATAGATTTTCTTTTTCGTGTAATATATCCTGAACATTTCTCCCTACCTCTACTATTCCCAGTTCCTCCCTTCCACTATCATCAGGACCCAAGGCCATTTTAATCCTTCTTAGAAGAAACAGGCTGCTGAAAGATCAAAACAAAAAATACAGAAATAAATATAAAGTAAAAGAAAAATATCAGACAAAATTTGAGCAACACAAACAGAGAAAAAGAAAAAATACCAACCTAAAGGACAAGAATAAGAGAAACATTTGTTCATACACTCAGGATTCCCTAAAATTAATGGTAACAAACACAGACACCCATGCTAGACTTTATGCAGAAAGAGAGACCTTGGATCATAGAGCTCTAAATGGGAAAAAACCCATTAAATCCCAATCTTAAGAGCTCCAGGAAGTACTAAGAAGATGTGGCTGAAGGACGGTAAGAGCCAGATGGGAAGGGGAAAACCAGGAAAACAAGATCATCTAAATCACCTGAGGAAAGGTCATGTTGATGAAAAAACACTGAAACAGCAAGCACAGGGCTGATCGAGGTGAGCACCAGCACCTTGTTGTGTACATGATAGGTTTCAGTTTAGTACTACATTTTTTCATGCAGTTATTCCATTGATGACCTCTAGGCCATTTTTAATTTAGGCTAATACCAATAGAGCAAATAGGAATATGGTAGAGCAAATGTCTTTAGTAGGATGCAGAGTCATTTGCGAATATTCTTGAAAGTAGAATAGTGGGATATTGAGGGAGATCTAATCCCAGTTTCAAGTGAAACAGTTACACTGCCCACCCAGTGGAGACACACAGTGGGGAGCTTTGCTGAATGAGATGTCTGAGAATTTTAAAATTACTTTTTGAAAATAAGTTTGAATAATGTCTAATACAAAATTGACAAAAATATTCCTACCTGCTCCAATGTATTCACCATTTGAGATTACATCCATACTAAGCACATGGCATTTATATTTAAAGAGGAAAAACATCTCCTATAGGAACATGCAAAATTAATGTTCTGAATACAGATAAATCTTACTACATCAAACCCAGAGATTACCATAATCCACAGGTGTCTATGTGCTATCTGATGGTCACTCATTTACCCAAAAGCAAATGAACAAGGGTCACCTACAGGTATCCATGGGCTTCTCTGAGAGATGATGCTGAGACAAAATGTGACACAGGGAAGAAAGGAATTATAGGATGAAAGATTTATGTATCATTTCAGTACCTGCCTCAGTAAGCATGTACATACATTGAGTTGATTCCTGAGTTCTATGAAAAGGTATCCAACTTACATGAATTTTATTTACACGACTATGTATTCTCTTATACATCTATTGTATTCTAAGATACTTGAATTTCTTCTGGACAGCCCAGCCAGAGTTCATAAAACACATTTGGATCACTTAAGACTATGAGACAAGTTTTATTTGATCAGATGTTATTTATGTGTCTTTTCAAGGTAAAATTTGTAGTACACTTATTTCATATAAACTACTTCCAAATTTCAGTCTCTTGGAATCCAGAGATGTTTTCCTCACAGTATCTTTTTATATTGTTTTATTAGAATGAAAATGCCAATGGACATGGTCACTAGTGAACAGGAGAAAAAGATACAGTGTACCACAGTAAACATAATTAGCATCACATTATTCACAGTTATAATTTCTTTTATTATATTTAATTTTTTTAGTCGAGTTGTAATTCCCTCCCTTTAGGTCCTCTGAGAGTTCATCACTCCATTCCTCCTCCTCCATCTCCAAGAGAATGTCCAATACCCCCCATATACTCACACATCCTATGAGACCTCCCCATTACCTTGGTTCTCAAATATCTCAAAGGTTAGGTGTATCTTCCCTCATTGAGACCAGAACAGGTAGTCCTCCTCTCTTTGTTTTGGCAGCCTCAAATCAGCTAGCGTATGCTGCCTGGTTGGAGGCTCTGTGTCTGAGAGATATTGATGTCCAGGAGAGTTGTGACTTCTGGTCTTCCTAATGGGTTGATTTCCTCCACATTCATGGCAGATGTGCAGCTCAGTCTTCATATACATCTCCCAACAATTGGAGTGGGGTTTTCCCTAAAGCTATATCCTGTTTGTGGAATCATTTTCCCTAACTGGATTGTACATTCTGGCCTCAGTGGAAGAGAGGATTCCCCTAAATCTGCAGAAACTTTATGCACCTGTGTTGGGAGATATTCAATGGGGCCCTCAAAATCTCAGATGAGAAGAGAGGGGAATGGAGGAATGGACTCTGTCTAGAGAGGACCAGTAAAATTTACCAGCAATCAAGATGGAAAATGAATGAATGAACAATTAAAAAACTAAATAAAACAAAAGCCCCCTTTATATCTCCTAATTAACATGTCTATTTAAAAATAAACAGTTCATCCTAATACAGTATACTTTAACTTTATAAACAGCGATTTTCCTATGTGTTGCATCTCTCCTTCGTGTCCAAAGGAAGAACTTACTTTTTCCGACTCCTCAACAAATCTTTCTTCTCCCTTGTTGCCTCCTTCTCCCTTATCTTTATATGCAGTCTTTGTCTTTAATTCCATGCCCTCTCTTACCCTGTGGAAACCAAGACTTCTTTGTCCAGAAATCTTTGGCTTGAGTGTCCTTAAGTGCCCTAAAGGTAGGGCTTTTACCATTACCAGTGTTGTCCTGAAGCTGTCAGAACAAACTTCTGAGAATATTTAAATGGTGAGGAATTTCACATGTATATGTGGTTCCTGTTAGTGATATCAGGAATTACAGCATTCATCTCCATTCTCAGAGACACAAGTATAGGGTGTATAAAACTGTCTTGGTGATCTGAAATACAGATAACTTACCTCTAACACAGATTGCAGCATTGCTCTATTCAGCTCTGGGGTTATGTTGGGAAAATCCCTGAATTATATTCACTCCTGCAACAGCAATCAGACTACCTCATATTAAGAATCTTTTATGAATGTTGAATGTATATTTTACATTCAAGAAATTGGATTAGAAGACATAGCATTCTATTGATTATTAAATTATGACTAGTGCAGTTTACATAATACAGAAAATATACTAGAATAATATAAATTATGTGTAGCATTATTCTTCTGTTAATAACTTTCTTCTGTGTCCACTTTTACAAATGGGGTTTTATCATTTTTCTATGAAAATATGTTCCATCACACGTAGGTAGGACTAACCTTGTGTTAGACCTATATTCTAAGATATAACTCAGCGAAACTGTATAATCGAGGTTATAAACCCATTCCTAAGACATGGGTTTCAAACTGACCCTCACTTCTAGAAACATATCATTTAATAATAACTCTAGTCCAAAGATCTGTATTCATATATGTGCCATTGACTTTGCTCTCCAATGTATAGCAAGCACTTCAGTAAACCTTCTTGCCAATCCAAGAGTGTATAATACCTTCCCTAACAACTGTTTGCTTCAAATAACATTTTTTTCGATAATGGTACCAGAAGAAATCTACTTTTTTATTTTATTATAATATTTTTGATAATTCTTTGAGAATGTAATTTTCATTCTCTTATATATTTCATCCTAAAGCAATTTCCTGCTTCGTCTTCTACTCCCAGTTCTCCCCTTCACCTAACCTCCCAATCTACCCTTCTTCCATTTTCATTCAGAAAGAAAGCAAGCCTCCCATATATATCAACTAAACATGCATATCAAGTTGCAATATGACTAGTCAAGCAGGGCAGTGGTGGTGCATAACTTTAATCCTGGCATTTGGGAGGCAGAGGCAGGTGGATTTCTGAGTTTGAGGCCAGCCTGGTTTGCAAAGTATGTTCTCCAACAGCCAGGGCTACACATGAAACCCTGTCTCAAAAAAAGAGTAGTCAACTTCCCTCATATTAAGATTGGATCAAGCAGTCAGCATGAAGAACAGGTTCCCAAAAGCAGGTAAAAATGTCAGAAACAGACCCTGCTTCCACTGTCAGAAGTCCCAAAGAATACCAAACTGCACAATGCAGAAAACATAGGTCAGATGCATGCAGATTCCCTGGTTGTCAGGTCAGGCTCTGTGAGGCACTATGAGCCTAATGTAGTTGATTCTTTACTTTTCTTGTGGTGTCCTTAAACCACTAAGTTCCTACATTCTTTCCTCTCCACCTTGTGCAGGATTCCTCAAATTCCACCTAAGGTTTCATTGTGTTGCTCTCTGGTGAACATTATGGTAGACTCCTATCTTCAAGTATAGTAGAAAGAAATCAGTTCATTGAATTGGTTGTATTGCTTTTGGTTGGTGGTGGTTTGTACTTTGGCTTGGATTAGGTTTCTGTTATTGGTTAAAAAAGTCACTTATAGTCCTATCTTAGGTCACTCAGCTGTTTAATCCCTGGATCCTGGATGATGTAATGTCAAGGGTGTACTCCATCTTATGGCATGGTCACCACCTAGATCAGTCATTGATTATCCTCTACCACAGCTTGTATACCACCCAAGTACATCTTGCAGGAATGACAAATTGTAGGTCAAAGATTCTATGGCTGGGTTGATATTCCCTATCCCTCTACTGGACGACTTGTACAGTTAAGGAAATGCCCTGTTCAGGCTCTTTATCTTATTTATAATCACTAGGAAGATTAGCTAGGGTCACCTTTGTTGATTCTTGGGTGTTTTTATTGTACTACATTTTTAATTTACCACGGACTTTCCAGGTAAATTCAAGTTGAGAATATGTAAAACATGTTTTATCCATTATTTTATTGGGGGACATGTAGATTTTTTCCACTTTCTGGCTATTACAAATAAATCTGCTTTAAACATAGTTGAGCAAGTGTCCTTATAATAGGATGGAGTGTCCTCTGCATATTTGCCCAGGAGTAGTATAACTGGGTCTTGAGGTAGATCCATTCCTAATTTTCTGAAAAAATCACACTGATTTACAAAATTGACTTACATGTTTGTACACCCAGTATCAATGGAGGAGTGATTCTCTGGTTCCATATCCTTGCCAGCATGGATGACACTTGTGGTTTTTATCTTAATCATTATAACAGTCGTAAGATTGCCTCTCATAGTCATTTTGACTTGGATTTCCCTAATGTCTAAAGATGTTAAACATCTCTTGGAGTTAAACATCTCTGACAATTGAGATTCCTTGTTGTGCATTCTTTTTATATCTATTCTCCATTTGTTAATGGAATTATTTGGTCTGTTAATACCTTGTTTATTTTGTTCCTTATGTATTCTGTAAATCGAGCCTCTGTCACATGTACAATTGATGAAAACTTTTCCCATTCTGTAGCCTTTTTCACAGTGACCTTAAGTTACAGATTCATTTAATTTCATGATACCCCATTTTCTAATTTTTGATATTTGCACGTGTTAAATGGTTGTCTGATCAGGAAGTTTTCTCCTTCTATTAGGTTCCCAGTGTTATTGGCTTTATGTTAAGCACTTTAAGTCTCTTGAGCTTTAGTTTTGTATAGGATGATAGATATGGATATATTTGCATTCTTCTAAAAGCCAACATCCTGTAAGACCAGCAGCATTTGTCCAAGATGCACTCTTTCTTTGATTGTATCCTTCTGGTTACTGTATCAAAAACCACATGTGTTTAGCTATGGGGATGTACTTCTCAGACTTTGATTCAATTCCACAGATCAATCTGCCCATTTTTATACCAATGTCATGCTAGATGTTTTACTATAGCTCTGTAGACAGCTTGAAATCAGGGATTGTGATGTATAAAATTGTTTTAGCTGTCCTTACATTTTGTTGTTCTTATCTTGTTTTGTTTCAATTATCCTTTATGAAGTTAATAATGATCCTTTTGAAGTCTGCAATGAATTATGTGTTAAATTTTGATGAGGATTGAATTGAATCTTTAGATTGATTTCAGTAGTACAGCCACTTTTAATATGTTAACACTTCCAATGCATAATCATGGAAGATCTTTCCCTCTTCTGATATCTTCTTCAATTTCTTTCCTCAAAGATGTGAAGTTGTGTCATATAAGGTCATATAAATCTTTCATGTGCTTCTTTAGACTTATACCAGGTACTAATATTGAAGTTGAATTCATCGTACAAGGAGAGATACTGTCTTCATTGTGACAGAGAGGGCCTCAAAATTGTGGCATTTCAGTTTCTGTAGCAGGTCCAGTAGAATGGCATAGGCTTTAGGAACTAACTTCAGTGAGCTCTGTCAGATCTTGTGTTTATCATAACAAGGATTAACTGACATAAGAGATAGTTTCAGGGTTTAAATGTGTTTAACTGAGAACTTGAACTCAAAGTGGAAAAAAAATCATGAGTTTTAATCACGATAAAACATTGAGGGCATCTCCTCAATGGAGAAGATAAAATCAAATATCTGCACAACATCCAGAAAGCTGAGAGTTGAGGTTCTTAATATGGTGGCATTTCTGCTATATGTAGGGACAGATATCACCCCAATTCTTTAAAGTTATTATCCTAGTCTTTTCCCTCACTATACTATTACCAGTCATTAGGGCAGATGTTACATGCACTTTATGATCTGCTGATCTCTATGCTGTGGTCCGAGATCACATTAGACTCTGAATCTTTTAGTTGTAGAACCCATCCTCAGGGTCATTAAGATTTTAAAAAATGTTATCTATATAGTTGCACCTTAAGGTTCATTGTGTACCTGGAATAGGAATGATTATGGAAGTCAGTTTTGTCTACAGAACTTCCCCCATATTCTATTGGGTTTAAGTATACCTACAATAAATGGCCTGTGCTTAAACTCCTCAAGTCTGGTCCAAGTCATCTGCACCATGGTTTCATTCTCATCTCTTCATGTGGGGTGCTTCCTTCTCTGACACCTGCAGGGATGCCCTCAAGGAATAATAGGCTTTCCTAGAAGAAATTGCTATATGCACTTAGAGCTTAATAACAGAAAATTTAGTAGTGAAAATGCACAAATGTAGAGATACATGCATATACACAGACAAACATATATAGACACACACATGCACACACACACACACACACACACACACACACAGTTTAAAGCCCAAATATTTTACTTACATTATCATGAAACCTTAACATTATGTGTTTTATTTATGCTTTTACTATAAATCCTTATTGAATCTTGGCCTTTGTTTAAACCCCAACAATTTAAACAGAGACAAGAGACATATAGTCTAGGAATTTTGGCCTATGCAAGATTTACATAAAACATGATATCTGAATTCTTGGTTTACTTATAATTTTTCCATTATCTGTTTATTCACTTTAAAACCTGGTTGCTGCCCACCTCCCAGTTTCCCATCATACAGTTCACTCATTTGTACCTACTCTTCTCCTCTGAGTGTGTGGACCTGCATGTGGATCCTGCCTACCCTGGCACATAAAGCATCCACAGCAGGAATGCATTATCTCTTTCTGAGGCGAGACAAAGCAGTCTAGCCAGTTGAACAGATTCCAGGCAAGCACCAGCTTTGGGCACAGACCTTGCTCTAGTTGCTGGAGGATCCACATGCAGATGGAACACAGAACTGCACATCTGTTATATACATGCCAGAGGGCTAGGTCTAGCCAGTGCATGCTGTTTGGTTGGTGGTTCCTGACATCCCTCAGCAGCACAGGATATTTGACTATCTTGGGCATCTTATGGAGTTCCCATCTACTTCATAGCACTCAGTCCCTCCTCCAACACTCCTATGGATGAATCCCCAAGCTCCAAACAAAGTTTGTCTGTGGGTCTCTACATATGCTTCATTCTACTACTAGGTGGATCCTCTCAGAGGATAGTTAGGCTAGGCTACTGTCTGCATGTAAATCTGTTTATCGTCAATAATGTCAGGCATTGGTGCTTCCTCATGGGATGGGTCTCAACTATGGCTGGTTATTGGTTAGTTATTCCCTCAGTCTCGGTTCCATATTTGCCCCTCTGTTTCTTCTATACAGGACACATTTTGGGTCTTAAAATTCTTTTTTGTGTTTTTTATTGAAAAGTAGGGTTTTTGCATATACTTTATTATGATTACTGATTCCCCTTCCCCAACTCCTCCCTGATCTTCCCTCCTCAACTTCTTTCCTATATCTAATTATAAAACAAACAAAAACTAAAAATAATAGGAAAAAACTAACAGAAAGGCAAAATAACCTGTAATAAAACAAAGAACGCAAACAGAAGGAAAACCACCAAAGACAATGCACAAGAAACACACATAGATTCAGAGAGAAACAAATTCACAAATATTCTATAGCACAAGGATGAGCTCCAGGGTTGTAACCCACTGTGATAGTGGTAAATCACTATATTCCTGTGTTCTCACAAGGCTGGTGACTGAAGGGTGGCTTAACAAACCTTGATCCAGTTTTTATGAGACAATATATTGACATCCAACATCAAAGTATAACTCAGATAGCATGTACATACATTGAATTGATAAATGAAGTTTTCCAAAAGTAATTTAACATTACATTTGTCCAACTTGCAAGAATTATATGTATGTCTCTGGATGGTGATAGATATGTCTGATGCATTCTAAGAAACTGAAACTTCTGACAGACTACACAACCAGAGATGACAACACACCAGGAAGTCACTTACAACTTTAGACTATGTAAGGAGTTTTTCATTACACAGAGTTTGCTTGCATTATACAGGTCAAATTTGTATTATACTATATTCGAAGATATATTTGGACACCTGTGGAGGGTAATGCAGAGTGGATATCATTGTCACTTAACACTTTGGCCCATGCTCAGGTCTGGAATTGCGAGGGCTTTACCTGTAGTTGCTGCTGTCAGAAAGAGGATGATCAGGCTCCATCCCATGTGGAGGTCCTGTGTTCTCAGTCACTATAGAAAGTGCAGTGATCAAGTGTTGTTGTGGGGTGTGAACAATGCTGTATTTGCCACCACAAGTTCCCATGATTTACATATTCTTGAGCAGGGTACTTCTTAGATAAGGAATTAGTTCTACTGGAAAAGACAGAAATAGAAAACACTAGGATGCTTAGGTCTAAGTCCTAGTATTCTCTGCAGAAATTCATCCAATACCCCTTCCAAGAGCAGTTTGCAGATGATATGAATATAACATTATGGCCTAGGCTCTAAAATGATTTCTAGCTTGGGACAGTTTCTCCACTGCTAACAGGGTTATCAGGTGGATTTGCAAATGGTTATAGGACAATGATAGTGATGGGAAATTGACCAAGTCTGTTCAGTCAGTCAATTATTTCTCCTGCAGAAATAAGGATTAAAAAGAAAAAGGCAATTAAACAACATTGTAGCATGACCCCCGTCAATTCTGAGACTGAAGGGTAATAATAATAATAATAATTTCCAATCCACTTTTATACCAACTTAATTACATGCAGGAATTAAGATGGACGGTAGTACAATGAGGAACAAACAAGACAGTAAAAACAAAATTGTCAAGGCAAACAGCAAAGTCCCAAAATTAATTTACAGTGGCATTTGTTTTCAAGGGTGTGTAAGAATGATCAAAATACCTGAGACTACGTCCTCATCCAAAGCCCAAACTCCTGCCTGAAGCCTACTTCTTTCATTCCACCCTAAAATTAAAATTCCTGCATTAACCTACTTCCCTATTACAGCCTAACATCAGGTTCTTGCCTAAACTTAACTTTCCTATCATGCCCTAATATCAGATTTCTGCTTGAGCTTACTCCCTTGTGATTGGCTAATGACAGATTCCTGCCTGAAGCCCTTGTCATTGTCCTTGGTCAATGTCAGGCTCTTGCCAGGCCGCACAGAACTGCAAAAAGACTCTCTAAAGGAAATTTCAAACATAGCTAAGTTTACTGAATTTACAGCATCCTTGCAATATATATATATAAAAAAATTAACATTTTCCTTTCTAAAATGTTATATATGAAAACACTCACCAAGATGACTGAAAGTAAACATACTTCAGAAATTCTTAGACATAAAAGATTATTGCAGCACCACCAGAATGATGAAATTATGGATTTAAACTTCATTCTATCAGCAGATGTTTGCATAAAGATTCCATGTTTATATGTATAATGCAACACAAGTTTTCTTCAGAAAGTATAGGAAATTTATGTCAATTTTAAGAAAATGCATGCAACAGGGGATAACTATATTAATTAATACCATATTGGAAACAACAGACATTAAATGAGTATCTGATTTGTATTGCTTAGATAACACACTGTTTTATAGACTGATTTATAAAAAATTATAGAGATGTATAAAATGAAACTTTCTAATATAACAACATGAAAATAGGAAGCAAAATGTAATTCTTAAAGAAGAAATATTCACAAAGTACAGAATACACTTTTATAAAAATGCTAAGCATATATAAAATTGATATTTCTACTTTATAGAATGATTTTTTTCTTTATAAGTTTCATTCACAAATAAAACATTCCATGATTAACTCCCACGACTATGATTCTCTCATTTCCCTTGGGAGTATCCACTAAGATTCTCTGCCCAAAAACCTGACCCGTTTTGCTTCATTAACTAATCATATGGTGAGTACAATGAGTAATATTCATATACCTGTAGTAATATTCTTATTCACTAGTATATAGAAAATCAACAGAAAAATTCCCCCAAAAGTAGCTAAACTTACCTATTTAGTCATCTATTAGCAATAGACTCTCAGATTGATATGGTCCCCCAGATATTCCTTCACATCCATGTTGTAATGTCTTTTATACTTATATTTCATGGTGAGAACAGAACACATATGTACCAAGATATATGTATGATCTTCAGAAAACATTTTAGGAAATTCGGTTGTTCTAAAGTAGATCAAATTTTTATTATTGAGGTGATAAGATTTTTATGTATTCAACTCTTTCAAAAGATGTCAGGCTGTAACTTTAACTGGCTTGATTTTTTCAGGTCTTGTGCTGGTAGCTATAGGTGTTGAGCCTTATTGTGACACTGTCAAATCCTGAGATTTTATGTCATGTCTAACACCCCAATTTTGATCTTAAGTAACAAGGACTGTTGACCATAATTACTTCAGAAGTCTTTCATATGGAGCAGGCCACACATCCAATAAGAAAACAGTTGGTAAATACACAACAGTCATGCACTAGTGAGTACATCTTACCTGAAGAATTATATTGTAAACTGCTAGGTCAGGTACTTTATAAGATCACTGAGGCATTTTGGTTTCTTCGAAGTAGCATGACACTGTCCTGCACTAGGAAAGCTAAGCAGTAAATAGATTGTCCTGGTCATTTGAAGGTTAGTTTCTCTATACCCGGTACAGTAATCCTTAGCTAAGTGCAGATTAAAGAAAGTTAATGTCCTAATTAGAACTGAATAAGATGATGATAATAAAGAATGCAAATAAGAAAAAATAATTGCATGGATGCAGAAGAAAATTAATCTTTACACATTGTTGAGGAGTGTAAACTAGTGTACTGTACTGACTTTGGGATCCTGTTTGTAAATATCACCAAAAAGAATAAATAAAACTGTGCTGTGTCTCAGCTCTATCCCTCCAAGCATGTGCTCAACTGACTCGATATAATTAGATACACTTTCACATCCATGTTTATTGGTGCTTGATGCACAACAGCTGGGAAATATAATCTATCTAAATTTGTAAAAATGGACAAATCAATGCTGAAAGCTCTTCCCTTCCCCATTCCCTTTTCCCCTTCCACGTGGTCATGGCTAGCCTCTACATCTCTACTCTCTTCTTCTCTCTGCCTTACTCTATCTCTACTACCCTAACTCCCTTCCACATGCCCTGAGTAAACTTTGTTCTATAGAAAGAAAGAAAGAAAGAAAGAAAGAAAGAAAGAAAGAAAGAAAGAAAGAAAGAAAGAAAGAAAGAAAGAAAGAAAGAGGGCGGCGGCGGCGGCAGCAGTGGCTGGTCCAACTGAAGGGCCATCAGCGGTGGAACCAAGGCGACACAGGGTCCAGTTAGGCCCTGCGCCCACGACCACTGACCTTCGCTGACCAGCCGGGCGGCAAGCAGCTGCGGTTCTGCGGAGCCTTTCGCTGCACGGAAGCCACTTCAGAACTCGGCTTCCCGCCAGTCAGGAGAGACTCACCTCCATCTAGACTGAGGTACACAAACATAATCCTAGCCCAACACCGCAGGGGTCTGAGCCTGACGGGCGTTGGCCTGCACCCAGGCCCTGGGCTGTTCGAGTGGCCATCGGGGCGCCAACCCAGCCAGGAGTTTATTTTGCCCTGGCCGGCACACAAGCCGCCATTTTGGCTACAGGACCCAGAGTGCTCGGGAGGGCAGAGACTGCTAACAAGCGTAGCCTGAGGCTAACAAAACGGGGGTCTAGACCCCAAAAGGCACAGGACTGACCCCAAGAACTGGGCGGCTTGGTGGGCCATCTGTGTGTCAACCCGCCCAGGAGATTATTAGCACAACAGACTCTCCCGGTGCTTTCGGGGAGCGCAGATGCACACGCCCGCCATCCGGGTCACCTGGCAGACCCAATTAACAGTCATAGCCCTAGAGGAACTTTGCTCGGACCTTGACCTCCCAGGCTTTTGCCTGGACTCAGGGCCTGGGCGACAAGGCTAACCTAGTGTGCGCCAGCACGGTTGGGGAAATCGGCTGCCCAGCGGAGTGAGCGGAACACAGGGGAGGTCACAGCAGCATACACCTTCGGAGCTCCCTGGGGGTGCACACGGGTTCCATCTGGTCCACAGACACAATCTGGGGCAAGGCCTCAGGCAGAAGCCCTCAGGTCAACTCTCTCCGCTTCAGATCAGCCTGGGCGGCTGCACCACATCTCCAGATCCCTCAAGAGGCTAGTGGGGGCTTCCGGGCGGCCAGCTGGGAGAAGTCGGTGTGCTCCAATAAATCCTGCAGGCCCCAGCGGGAGCCTTCAGGTGCCTGCTTCGGGATCTGAACAGCCTGGACAGCAGCACCCTGTCTACAGGCAGTGCAGGGTGTAAGCTGTGCACCAGAGGCCAACGGGGAAGGGGCAGCTTGCACTGGTGAGTCCAGAACTGACAAGACCAAGTAACACCAGTGAGAGCTAGATGGCAAAAGGCAAACGCAGGAACGTCACTAACAGAAATCAAGGCAATATGGCAACATCTGAACCCAATTCTCCTCTACCAGCATGTCCTGGATACCCCATCACACCAGTAAAACAAGATTTGGATTTAAAATCACTGGTCATGATGCTGGTACAGGAACACATGAAGGACATACATAAAGAATTTCAGGAGAAAATGGATCAAAAGTTAGAAGCCCTTGCAAGGGAAACACAAAAATCATTGAAAGAAATCCAGGAGAATACAAAAGCCAACAAGGAGGAAATGCAAAAAACATTTAAAGAAATACAGGAGAACTTTGGTCAACAGGCTGAGGTCATGAAAGATGAAACACAAAAATCTCTTAAAGAAATACAGGAGAACTTTGGTCAACAGGCTGAGGTCATGAAAGAAAAAACACAAAAATCTCTTAAAGAATTACAGGAAAGCACAAACAAGCAAGTGAAGGAGCTAAGCAAAACCATCCAGGATCTAAAATCAGAAGTAGAAACAACTAAGAAAACTCAAAAGGAGACAACTTTGGAGATAGAAAGCCTTGGGAAGAAATCAGGGGACAGAGATGCAAATATCAACAACAGAATACAAGAAATAGAAGAAAGAATCTCAGATGCTGAAGATTCCATAGAAACCATGGACTCAACAGTTAAAGAAAATGCAAAATGCAAAAACCTTGTAACCCAAAATATCCAGGAAATCCAGGACACAATGAGAAGACGAAACCTAAGGATTATAGGCATAGATGAGAGTGAAGATTTACAACTTAAAGGGCCAGCAAATATCTTCAATAAAATTATGGAAGAAAACTTCCCTAACCTAAAGAGAGAGATGCCCATGAATATACAAGAAGCCTACAGAACTCCAAACAGACTGGACCAGAACAGAAATACTTCCTGTCACATAATAATCAAAACACCAAATGTTCTAAACAAAGAAAGAATATTAAAGGCAGTAAGAGAAAAAGGCCAAGTAACATATAAAGGAAGACCTATCAGAATCACAGCAGACTTTTCACCTGAGACTATGAAGGCTAGAAGGTCCTGGGCAGATCTCATGCAGACTCTAAGAGAACACAAATGCCAACCAAAACTACTATATCCAGCAAAACTCTCAATCACCATAGATGGAGAAACTAAGATATTTCACGACAAAACCAAGTTTACCCAATATCTATCCACAAACCCAGCCCTAAAAAGGATAATAGGAGGACAACACCAATACAAGGAGGGAAACTTCACCCTGAAAAAAGCAAGATAGTAACCTTTCATCAAACCCAAAAGAAGTTAAGCAATCAAATTTAAAAAATAACGTCAAAAATGATAGGAAGTAACAATCACTATTCCTTAATATCTCTTAACATCAATGGACTCAATGCCCCAATAAAAAGACACAGACTAACTGACTGGATACGTAAACAAGACCCTACATTTTGCTGCTTACAGGAAACACACCTCAGGGTCAAAGACAAACACTACCTTAGAGTAAAAGGCTGGAAGACAATTTTACAAGCAAATGGTCTCAGGAAACAAGCTGGAGTAGCCATTTTAATATCAGATAAAATTGACTTTCAACCCAAAGTCACCAAAAGAGACTCTGAGGGACACTTCTTGCTGGTCAAAGGAAAAATACAGCAAGAAGAACTCTCAATCCTGAACATCTATGCTCCAAATGCAAGGGCACCCTCTTTCATAAAAGAAACTTTATTAAAACTAAAAGCACACATTGCACCTAACACAATAATTGTGGGTGACTTCAACACTGCACTTTCCTCAATGGATCGATCAGGAAAACAGAAACTAAACAAGGACACAATGAAACTAATTGAAGCTTTGGACCAATTAGATTTAACATATATATATATAGAACATTCTATCCTAAAACAAAAGAATATACCTTTTTTTCAGCACCTCATGGTACCTTCTCCAAAATCGACCATATAATTGGTCACAAGACAGACCTCAACAAATATAAGAAGATCGAACTAATCCCATGCCTCCTATCTGATCACTATGGAGTAAAAGTGGTCTTCAATAGCAACAGAAACAATAGAAAACCTACATACACGTGGAAATTGAACAATACTCTACTCAATGATACCTTGGTCAAGGAAGAAATAAAGAAAGAAATTAAAGACTTTTTAGAACACAATGAAAATGAAAACACAACATACCCAAATCTATGGGACACAATGAAAGCAGTGCTAAGAGGAAAACTCATAGCCCTGAGTGCCTCCAAAAAGAAAATGGAGAGAGCACACATTACCAACTTAATGACACACCTGAAAGCCCTAGAACAAAAAGAAGCTATTTCACCCAGGAGGAGTAGAAGGCAGGAAATCATCAAACTCAGGGCCGAAATCAATCAAGTAGAAACAAAGAGAACCATACAAAAAAATCAACAAAACCAGGAGCTGGTTCGTTGAGAAAATCAACAAGAAAGATAAACCCTTAGCCAGACTGACCAAAGGGCACAGAGAAAGTATCCAAATTAACAAACTTAGAAATGAAAAGGGAGACATAACAACGGAAACTGAGGAAATCCAAAAAATCATCAGATCCTACTACAAGAGCTTGTACTCAACACAACTGGAGAATCTGGAGGAAATGGACAATTTCCTTGACAGATACCAAATACCAAAATTAAATCAGGACCAACTAGACCATCTGAACAGTCCCATAAAGCCTAAAGAAATAGAAGAAGTCATAGAAAGTCTTCCAACCAAAAAAAGCACAGGACCAGATGGTTTCAGTGCAGAATTCTACCAGACCTTCAAAGAAGAGTTAACACCAATACTCTTCAAACTATTCCACAAAATAGAAACAGAAGGAACACTACCCAATTCCTTCTACGAAGCCACAATTACGCTGATACCAAAGCCACACAAAGATCCAACAAAGAAAGATAACTTCAGACCAATTTCCCTTATGAACATCGATGCAAAAATACTCAATAAAATTCTTGCCAACCGAATCCAAGAACACATCAAAACGATCATCCACCATGATCAAGTAGGCTTTATCCTGGGAATGCAGGGTTGGTTCAATATACGGAAATCCATCAATACAATCCACTACATAAACAAACTCAAAGAACAAAACCACATGGTCATTTCATTGGATGCTGAAAAAGCATTTGACAAAATTCAGCATCCTTTCATGCTTAAGTCTTGGAGAGAACAGGAATTCAAGGCCCATACCTAAACATAGTAAAAGCAATATACAGCAAACCGGTAGCCAGCATCAAACTAAATGGAGAGAAACTTGAAGCAATCCCACTGAAATCAGGGACCAGACAAGGCTGCCCCCTTTCTCCTTATCTTTTCAATATTGTACTTGAGGTACTAGCTCGGGCAATTCGACAACATAAGGAGGTCAAAGGGATACAAATTGGAAAGGAGGAAGTCAAACTAACATTATTTGCAGACGACATGATAGTCTACCTAAGTGACCCAAAAAACTCCACTAGAGAGCTCCTACAGCTGAAAAACAACTTCAGCAAAGTGGCAGGTTATAAAATCAACTCAAGCAAATCAGTGGCCTTCCTATACTCAAAGGATAAGCAGGCTGAGAAAGAAATTAGGGAAATGACCCCCTTCACAATAGCCACAAACAGTATAAAGTATCTTGGGGTGACTCTTACCAAACATGTGAAAGATCTGTATGACAAGAACTTCAAGACTCTGAAGAAGGAAATGGAAGAAGACCTCAAAAAATGGGAAAACCTCCCATGCTCATGGATTGGTAGAATCAATATAGTTAAAATGGCCATTTTGCCTAAAGCACTATACAGATTCAATGCAATACCCATCAAAATCCCAACTCAATTCTTCACAGAGTTAGAAAGAGCAATTATCAAATTCATCTGGAACAACAAAAAACCCAGGATAGCTAAAACTATTCTCAGCAACAAAAGACAATCTGGGGGAATCAGTATCCCTGACCTCAAGCAATACTACAGAGCAATAGTGTTAAAAACTGCATGGTATTGGTACAGTGACAGGCAGGAGGATCAATGGAACAGGATTGAAGATCCAGAAATGAACCCACACACCTATGGCCACTTGATCCTCGACAAAGAGGCTGAAAACATCCAATGGAAAAAAGATAGCCTTTTCAACAAATGGTGCTGGTTCAACTGGAGGTCAGCATGCAGAAGAATGCGAATTGATCCATCCTTGTCTCCTTGTACTAAGCTCAAATCCAAATGGATCAAGGACCTCCACATAAAGCCAGACACTCTGAAGCTAATAGAAAAGAAACTGGGGAAGACCCTTGAGGACATCGGTACAGGGAGAAAGTTTCTGAACAGAACACCAATAGCGTATGCTCTAAGAGCAAGAATTGACAAATGGGACCTCATAAGGTTACAGAGTTTCTGTAAGGCAAAGGACACCATCAAGAGGACAGATCGGCAACCAACAAATTGGGAAAAGATCTTCACCAATCCTACATCAGATAGAGGGCTAATATCCAATATATATAAAGAACTCAAGAAGTTAGACTCCAGAAAACCGAACAACCCTGTTAAAAAATGGGGGTACTGAGTTAAACAAAGAATTCTCACCTGAAGAACTTCGGATGGCGGAGAAGCATCTTAAAAAATGCTCAACTTCATTAGTCATTAGGGAAATGCAAATCAAAACAACCCTAAGATTTCATCTTACACCAGTCAGATTGGCTAAGATTAAAAATTCAGGAGACAGCAGGTGTTGGAGAGGGTGCGGAGAAAGAGAAACACTCCTCCACTGCTGGTGGTGTTGCAAATTGGTACAACCACTCTGGAAATCAGTCTGGCGGTTCCTCTGAAAACTGGGCACCTCACTTCCAGAAGATCCTGCTATACCACTCCTGGGCATATACCCAGAGGATTCCCCACCATGTAATAAGGATACATGCTCTACTATGTTCATAGCAGCCCTATTTATAATTGCCAGATGCTGGAAAGAACCCAGGTATCCCTCAACAGAAGAGTGGATGCAAAAAATGTGGTATATCTACACAATGGAGTACTATTCAGCCATTAGAAACAATGAATTCATGAAATTCTTAGGCAAATGGATGGAGCTAGAGAACATCATACTAAGTGAGGTAACCCAGACTCAAAAGGTGAATCATGGTATGCACTCACTAATAAGTGGTTATTAACCTAGAAAACTGGAATACCCAAAACATAATCCACACATCAAATGAGATACAAGAAGAAAGCAGGAGTGGTCCCTGGTTCTGGAAAGACTCAGTGAAACAGTATTTGGCAAAACCAGAACGGGGAACTGGGAAGGGGTGGGAGGGAGGACAGGGGACGAGAAGGGGGTTTACGGGACTTTCGGGGAGTGGGGGAGGGCTAGAAAAGGGGAAATCATTTGAAATGTAAATAAATTATATTGAATAAAAAATAACAATAAAAAAAATAAAAAAAAACAAAAACAAAAAAAAACAAAACAAAAAAAAGAAAGAAAGAAAGAAAGAAAGAAAGAAAGAAAGAAAGAAAGAAAGAAAGAAAGAAAGAAAGAAAGAAAGAAAGAAAGAAAGGAAGGAAGGAAGGAAGGAAGGAAGGAAGGAAGGAAGGAAGGAAGGAAGGAAGGAAGGAAGGAAGGAAGAACGTGAATAGCCGGGTGAGTGGTGAAGGTTCTGGCAGATATGGAAAGGATATCAGTGATCAGAATATACTGTAAATTTTATTATTTATTCTTTATTACTTTTATTTTCTGTAGTCCAGTAATTGCCACCCTCTGGATCCAGACTCCCACATTTCCTCCTCCACCTGTCTTCAAAAGGAAGTTCCCCAACATCCTCACCAGGCTTCCTCAAACCAAGGGGCTTCAAGTATCTTGAGGATTATGTACATCTTCTCGCATTGAAGCAAGACCAGTCAGTCCTCTACCATATATGTGTCAGGTGTCTCAAGATGTGCCCAGATTGGGGGATGTCCAATGGTACACCTACAGTCTCAGAAGAGAAAGGAAGGGAATAGAAGGAGGAAACTTTTGTGGGGTACCAGGGGAGATTGAAGCAATTGTAATGAAAAAATCAATCAATCAAACAAACAAACAAACAAACAATCAATGTCCCCTTGCATATCCTAATTAGTATGCCCAATTAGAAATAAACCCCTTATCTTAACATAGGTCATCCCACTTTACCTTCATAAACAGCGGTTTTCCTATGCAGATGAAGCTTTTCCTTTGCCACATTCAGAGACAAATACTTCCTCTCCATTGTTCACTTACCCATTTCCCTCATCCTTTCTTTCTTGTCTTTTTTCCTTAGTCCCTTTCCTGTGTCTCCAGGGGCCAAACAAGAACTCTTTGTATGGAGTACTTTGGCTTGAGTGTCCCTGGACCCTACTGCCATGGCTTTACCATCACCAGTGCTGTCCTGAAACTGTCAGAGCAAATTTCTGAGAATATTGGAATGGTAAGGAATTTCAGATGTGTATGGTTCCTATTAGTCATCTCAGGAGTTGTGGTATTCATCTCTTTACTAAGAGATGCAAGTGTATGGGGTCTATAACTGTCTGAGATCTGAAATGGAGATAATTTACCTCCAACACTGATTTCTGCTCTGCTTCCTACAGCTCTGGGATTATGTTAGGAAGATTCCTGAATTATGTCCACTCTTGCACCAACAGTCAGTCTGCTCTTCCAATGAATCAGTATCATAGCCACTGATGTCTGCCTGCCATAAAATGTAGGGTGGTGAGGGTTAAAGAGAGGGATCCTGTCTCTTGAACTTCAAGGAGCATTGGTACCTTATTATGTATATGTTTATCATGCCTAGTAGAAATCTTGAGTTATAGATTATTGTTCTAGACACATGACACAACCATTATGAAAGGCAAGGATTTATAGTTACAGTATCTGCTATGGCAGTACTCACATAAGAGATTCCCTTAAAATTTAATTAGAAAACTTGAAAATGAACAAGAAATCTTACCTTAGTGTCAACTCCTTCTTGAGTATTGTATGTTTAGTGTTGATGACTAAGTGAGGGTTGATGGGAATTCAGGGCTCTCCTCCTCGGATGCATCTACAGGACTAAGGCTGGGATGAATTTGTTGAAGAAAATGAATATTTGCATCTCCTCATTCTCTAAATTATAACAGTCATGAGTGTCTACATCAATCATAACACACTATACTCTGAAGCCTCTGTGATGAGAACAGCAGTAGTCTAATGCATATAAGCATTTATTATGAGTCAGTTTGTCAACAAGCATTAACAATAAAACTGGAGTCTATTAGGCCTATGTCATCTATAGCCATGGGATTTTGACCATGTTTACCTGGGATGAAGTCTTTCCTATGGAACAGGCCACGCATCAAATTGGAAAGCAGTTGGTAACTACACAACAGTCAGGTGCTAGTGGGTGCACCTTACATGAAGGGTGATATTGTAAACTGCTAGTTCAGGTAAAGTATAAGATCACTGAGATCTTTGTGTTTCTTGGACACTATCCTGCACTAGGAAATTGAAGTAGCAGATATACCATCCTGTGAGAAGAAGCCTGGTTTCTCTATGTCCTGTACCATAATTCTTAGCTAAGTGGAGATTATAGAGAGGTAATGTCCCAATTAGAGCAATGCAAATGAGAAAAATGTTGAAATGCATGTTGAAAAGTTGTAATCTTTACTCATTGTTGATGTGAGTGTATACTAATGTAGTGTACTGACTTTTGGTTTCTGTTTGAAAATGTAACCAAAAGGAGTAAATAAACTTAGGCTGTGTCCCAGTTCTATCCCTCCCAAATATGTGCTCAAAAGACTACATTTTTGCAGAAACACTTTCACTTCCATGTTTATTGCTTCTCCATGCACAGTAGCTAGTAAATGGAACCCATCTAGATTTATAAGAAAGGACAAATCAATGCTGGCAATATGTGAAATACAGACCATGAGATATTACTCAGTGTAAAAATATGAAGTGTATATGGAAGATCCTGAATGATGCTCAGTGAATGTGACTGGATCCTTATAAACACCTACTTCATGATTTCTTTTATGTGTGGTTCCCTGAATTGAATATTTTTGTAAATTTTTAGAGGCTAAGAGGTTAGAAATGGGTTATTTGTGTCTGAGGAATATAAAGGATATGATACAGTAAAATTGAATTAAAATGAAAGCAGAAATCTCAGATAGATGGGGAATGATATTTCAAACATGAAATGGTGCTCGGAAATGGAGATTAAGACATTGGTATAGCATAAACAATATTAAAGTGTGAAGAGAGCAGTACAATGAAATCTAGTATCTTCAGTGTAAGTAAAAATAAAAAAATATAGAGGATATAAAATGAATGTAGCACAAAGAAACAAATTAAGGATATTGGGAGTAAAAATGTACATTATAGAATATAAAGAAACAAGACTTAAATGTTTATTTATAAACCAATAGTCAAAAAATAATAAACACTTCATAGTTGCCTAGTGCAGATTTGGGGATGTCTTTATGTTGATGGGCTAATTTCATTTTTGCAATGTAGTGTGGATTTATGGATCTTCTGATGCATTATTTTTGTCAAAAATAATACATGTAAGGAAAGTGTGAAACACTGATGATATGAAGACTTGAAGTGTAGTTACTAGTATTATCTTGCTGGTCTTGTTCTGAACATACTCTATGGTTGTGTGAGTTATACACTTGCAGAAAGCTGAGTAGAAAGCACAGGGGTGAGTTTTGTATTTTATTTTAATGTAGCAGTCTTTGAACAAAAGTACATTTGTGGGAGGACAGTGTATCTCCCAAGGAAACTGATTGTGTCTTGAGTATTCAGAGCTTCTGGCCTAATATCCACTTATCAGTGACTGAATTCCATGTGTGTTCTTTTGTGATTGTGTTACTTCACTTAGGATGATATTTTCCAGTTCCAACCATTTGCCTAAGAATTTCATAAACTCATTGTTTTTAATTGCTGAGCAGTATTCCATTGTGTAAATATACCACATTTTCTGTATCCATTCCTCCATTGAGGGACATCTAGGTTTTTTTCAGCTTCTGGCTATTATAAATAATGTTGCTATGAACGTAGTGGGGCATGTGTCCTTTTTGCATGCTGGGGAATCCTCTGGGTATATGCCCAGGAGTGCTATAGCAGGGTCCTAAGAAAGTGTCATGCCCAGGTTTCTGAGGAAACGCTATACTGATTTCCAGAGTGGTTGTACCAACTTGCATTCCCATCAGCAATGTAGGAGTGTTCCTCTTTTTCCACATCCTCTCCAACACCTGCTGTCTCCTGAGTTTTTAATCTTAGCCATTCTGACAGGTGTGAGGTGAAATCTCAGGGCTGTTTTGATTTGCATTTCCCTAATGACTAATGATGTTGAACATTTCTTAAGGTCCTTCTCAGGCATCTGAAGTTATTTTGGTGAAAAATCTTTGTTTAGTCTGTACCCCCTTTTTTAATAGAGTTACTTGGCTCTCTTGAGTCAGCTTCTTGTGTTCTTTGTATATATTGGACATTAACCCTCTGTCAATTGTAGGGTTGGTGAAGACTTCCAGATATAAGAGGAATCATGCACATATGAACCAACAGAGACTGTGACAGCATGCACAGAGTATGCACACACAAACTCAATCCACATGAAGACCCAGTGTTGACAGAAGGACATGGCCACAGATTCTCATGCTTAAACAAGATTTAAAAACTGGTTTTCATGTCCAAAGGAAAAATTAGCTTTCTCTAACGGAGCATTATTGTGTTTATAAATCAAATTTTAATGATGGACACAAGTCTAACAGTCGAGGCCAAGATAAAATGAACTCAATAGTGTTATTTTGTTTTTTTTTTGTTTTTTTTTTTTTTTTGATATTTGCTTCCACTGTTTTCTTGATTAATTTTATTGCACATGACTTTGGAATATATACTATGGTTACAGAGCTGCAGATATGAGTTTGTGTGTGTGTTTGTGTGTATGTGTGTGTGTGTCTGTGTGTCTATGTTTGTCTGCGTTTCATCTTTTTACAATTTTTATCCAATTTTATGTGTTTTATCTTTCTTATTTTACTCCACTATCCTGCTGTTTTTGTTCCAGGAATTTTAGACAAACAGGGAGTTACTTTTTTACTCCTTTCTCAAGAAAGGAGTAAAAAAGTAACTGTACTCCATTCAGAAAGCTGAGAATGGAGATTCATAACAAACTATTGATCCTGTGGTATTTGGGGGGACAGAGCACATCCTAATTTCCCAGCATGATTATCCCAGACGCTTTCATCGTTAGATCATTATAAGCCTTAGGGGAGCTGCCACGTGCACTTTATGGCATGCTGAAATCTGTTGTTCAGAGACCACACTAGATCCTAGGCTTTAGCAATAGGACTATATTCAGGGCCATGAGAAACTTATTAAACAGTTTATATATGACCACCACATAAGCTTTACTGTGCTACTTGATTTGGAAAGAGTATGAAAATTATTGTTTCCTGGAGGCCCTTTTCCAAATTCCACTATTAACTTGAAATATACCTACATTGAACAGTCTGTGCTCAGACTCCTCAAAGCCCAATCCAGGTTGACAAAGTTGATCTGCACCACAGTCTCATTCTCAACTTCACATGGTTTGTTTCCTCTATGACACCTGCAGGGATGCCCTCAAGAAGTAAAATAATTCCTAGCAAAAATTATTCTGTGCACCTAGAGATTAAAAGTGGAAATATTCATTACTAAAAACACATACACAAGCACACACACATACATGCACACACACACACACACATACACACACACACACACACACAGAGAGAGAGAGAGAGAGAGAGAGAGAGAGAGGCTAAAATTCAAATATTTTATTTTTCTATTTTACAATACCTAAGCATTATACATTTTACATATGCTTTTCAGTCCTGGATTTTTAATACACATTAAAGATTTAAAGAAAGACTTGAGACTTTTGAGCATATGGGGAATTTACATAACAGATATCTTAAATTCTTAATTAATATTTTACAATTCTTATTTTCTAAGTATTATTAAAAAGAGATGGCTCGCCAGGCAGTGGTGGCACACGCATGTAATCCCAGTACTCTGGTAGGCAGAAGCAGGCAGATTTCTGAGTTCAAGGCCAGCCTAGTTTACACAGTGAGTTCCAGGACAGACAGGGCTTTACAGAGTAACCCTGTCTCGAAAAAAAAAATAGATGGCTTCATTCAATATATTCTGATTACTAGTTTGCATTCCCCAATACCTTCATGATCTCATCTCTACTCTTTTTCTTTATAAGATTATAAAACAGAATCTAAAAATAATAAAGAAAAGCAAACAAATCAGAATACACTATCATACACACACCCAGAGAGAGAGAGAGAGAGAGAGAGAGAGAGAGAGAGAGAAGGGGGAGGGAGAGGGAGGGTGAGAGAGAGAGAGGCAGAGGCAAAGAAAATGAAAGGGGCTAAAACCCACACTTTTTAATTATGTATTTCATTAAAACTTAGAATTATGCATATGAAAAGTGTATTATCCTTAAATACTTTCAGGCCTGGCTTCTGATTACATTTTGTATAATTTAAACAAAGACATGGAATCTAAAGTATGGACACTTGAGCATATGGGATCGTTACTCAACAAAGGTATTATCAGAATTGTTTATTTATTAACATTTTAACGTTCTCTCTTTTTCTTTTCTATATTCTTTGTTTACATTCCAAATGCTCTTCCCCTTCCCAGTTCCCCCTTAACATAAGGTACATAAGCCCACTTCCCTAGACCCATTCTCCAATCAACCCCCTCCCTCCTCCCTGTCCTTGTATTCACCTACAATGCTGGATCAAGCCTTTCCAGGACCAGGGACCTTTCCTTCCTTCTTGGGAATCATTTGGTATAAGAATTGATCAATTTGCATTCTTCTGCATGCTGACCTCCAGTTGAGCCAACACCATTTGTTGAAAAGGCTATCTTTTTTCCACTGGATGGTTTCAGCTCCTTTGTCAAAGATCAAGTGACCATAGGTGTGTGGGTCCTTTCTGGGTCTTCAATCCTATTCCATTGATCTACCTGCCAGTCACTGTACCAATACCATGCAGTTTTTAACACTATTGCTCTGTAGTACTTCTTGAGGTCCGGGATACTTATCCTTCCTAAAGGCCATTTGTTGTTGAGAATAGTTTTAGCTCTCTTGAGTTTTTTGTTATTGCAGATGAATTTGAGAATTGCTCTTTCTAACTCTATGAAGGACTGAGTTGGGATTTTGATGGGGTTTGCTTTGAATCTGTATATTGCTTTACGCAAGATGGCCATTTTTACTATATTAATCCTGAAAATCGATGAGCATGGAAGGTTTTTCCATTTTCTGAGGTCTTCTTCGATTTTCTTCTTCAGAGATCTGAAGTTCTTGTCATACAGATTTTTCACTTGTTTGGTTAGTGTCACACCAAGATGCTTTATATTGTTTATGGCTATTGTGAAGGGTGTCATTTCCCTAATTTCTTTCTCAGCTTATTTATCCTTTGAGTGTAAGAAGGCTACTGATTTGCTTGAGTTGATTTTATATTCGGCCACTTTGCTGAAGTTGTTTATCAGCTTTAGGAGTTCTCTGGTGGAGTTTTTTGGGTCACTTAATTGTACTATCTTCTCATCTGCAAATAATGATAGTTTGACTTCTTTCTTTCCAATTTGTATCCCTTTGACCTCTTTATGTTGCCTAATTGCTCTAGGTAGAACTTCAAGTACTATATTGAGAAGATACGGAGAGAGGGGCAGCCTTGTCTAGTCCCTGATTTTAGTGGGATTGCTTCAAGTGTCTCTCCATTTAGTTTGATGTTGTCTATCGGTTTGCTGTATATTGCTTTTACTATGTTTAGGTATGTGCCTTGAATTCTTGTTCTTTCCAAGACTTTTTGCATGAAAGGATGCTTAATTTTGTCAAATGCTTTTCAGCATCTAATGAAATGACCATATGTTTTTTTTTTCTTTGAGTTTGTTTATGTAGTATATTGCATTGATAAATTTCAGTATATTGAACCATCCCTGCATTCCTTGGATGAAGCCTACTTGATCATGGTGAATGGTCATTTTGATGTGTTCTTAGATTCGATTGGCAAAAATTTTATTGAGTATTTTTGCATCAATATTCATAAGCGATGTTGGCCTGTAGTTCGACTTCTTTGTTCTTTGGGTGGTTTTGGTATCAGCGTAATTGTGGCTTCATAGAACGAGTTGGGTAGTATAGCTTCTGTTTCTATTTTGTGAAATAATTTGAAGAGCATTGGTGTTAGGTCTTCTTTGATGTTCTGATAGAATAATGTGCTAAACCCATCTTGTCCTGTGCATTTTTGGTTGCAAAACGTTCTATTACCCTGTCTATTTCTTTAGGGGTTATGGGACTATTTAGATGATCTATTTGATACTGATTTAATTTTGGTATTTGGTATCTGTCTAGTAAATTGTCCATTTTCTCCAAATCTTCCAGTTGTGTTGCATATAGGCCTTTGTAGTAGGACCTGATGATTTTTCGAATATTCACAGTTTCTCTTGTTATATCTCCATTTTCATTTTTAATTTTGTTAATTTGGATACTGTCTCTCTGCCCTTTGGTAAGTCTGGCTAAGGGTTTTTCTATCTTGATTTTCTCAAAGAACCAGCTCCTGGTTTTGTGGATTCTTTGATGGTTCTCTTTGTTTCAACTTGATTGATTTCAGCCCTGAGTTTGATGTTTTCCTGTCTTCTCCTCCTCATGGGTGAATTAGCTTCTTTTTGTTCCAGGGTTTTCAGGTTTGCCATTAAGCTGATAGTGTATGCTCTCTCCAGTTTCTTTTTGGAGGCACTCAGGGCTATGAGTTTTCCTCCTAGGATGGCTTCTGTTGTGTCCCATAGACTTGGATATATTGTGCCTTCATTTTCATTAAATTCTAAAAAATCTCTGATTCCTTTCTTTATTTTTTCTTTGTCCAAAGTATCATTGAATGGAGTATTGTTCAGCCTCCATGTGTATGTGGGCTTTCTGTTTTTGTTGTTGTTGTTGTTGTTGCTATGGGAGACCACTCTTACTCCATAGTGATCTGATAGGAGGCATGAGATTAGTTCGCTTTTCTTATATTTGTTGATGTCTTTCTTATGACCAATTATAATATCGATTTTGGAGAGGGTACCATGAAGTGCTGAGAAAATGGTGTATTAGTTTGTTTTAGGATGAAATGTTTTATAAATATATATATATATATATGATAAATCCAATTGGCCCAATGCTTCTTTTAGTTTCGCTATGTCCCTGTTGAGTTTCTGTTTTCCTGATATGTCCATTGAGGAGAGTGGAGTGTTGAAATCACCCACAATTATTCAATTATTGTGTTAGGTACAATGTGTGTTTTGAACTTTAGTAAAGTTTATTTTATGAATGAGGGTGCCCTTGATTTTGGAGCATAGATGTTCAGAATGGCAAGTTCTTCTTGGTGGATTTTTAATGACTTTGGGCTGAAAGTCAATTTTATCTGATATAAGAAATGGCTACTTCTGCTTGTTTCCTAAGACCATTTGCTTGTAAAAGTGTTTTCCAGCATTTTACTCTGAGGTAGTGTTTTTCTTTGACACTGAGGTGTATTTCCTGTAAGCAGCAAAATGTAGTGTCATATTTATGAATCCAGTCTGTTAGTCTATGTCTTTTTATTGGGGAATAGAGTCCATTGATGTTAAGAGATATTAAGGAATAGTTATTATTACTTCCTGTCATTTTATGTCATTTTTATATTTGAGTGGTTATCTTCTTTTGGGTTTGATGAAAGAAGTTTAATATCTTGCTTTTTCCAGGGTGTAGTTTCCCTCCTTGTATTGGAGTTTTCCTCCAGTTATTCTTTGTAGGTCTGGGTTTGTGGAAACATAGTGTGTAAATTTGGCTTTGTGATGGACTATCTTGGTTTCTCCATCTATGGTGATTGAGAGTTTTGCTGGATATAGTAGTCTTGGCTGGCATTTGTGTTCTCTTAGAGTCTGTATGAGATCTGTCTAGGATCTTCTAGCTATCATGGTCTCTGGTGAGAAATCTGGTGTAATTATATTAGGTCTTCCTTTATATGTTACTTGGCCTTTTTCTCTTACTTCTCTTAATATTCTTTCTTTGCTTAGTACATATGGGGTTTTGATTATTATGTGACCAGAGGTATTTCTCTTCTGGTCCAGTCTGTTTGGAATTCTGGATGCTTCTTGTATATTCATGGGCAACTCTCTCTTTAGGTTAGAGAAGTTTTCTCCCATAATTTTGTTGAAGATATTTCTAACCCTTTAAGTTGTAAATCTTCACTCTATATCAATAATCCTTAGGTTTGATCTTCTCATTGTGTCCTGGATTTCCTGGCTGTTTTGAGTTACAAGCTTTTTGCATTTTCTTTCACTGTTGAGTCAATGGTTTCTATGGTATATTTTGCATCTGATATTCTTTCTTTTATCTGTTGTATTCTGTTGTTGATATTTGCATCTATGACCCCTGATTTCTCGCTAAGGTTTTCAATCTCCAAAATTGTCTCCCTTTGTGATTTCTTAGTTGTTTCTACTGCTGTTTTTAGATCCTGGATGGGTTTCCTAAGTTCCTTCAATTGTTTGTGTGTTTTTTCCTGTATTTCTTTAATAGATTTTTGTGTTTCATCTTTCATGACTTCTGCCTGTTGACTCAATTTCTCCTGCATTTCTTTAAGTGATTTTTGTGTTTCCTCTTTATAGGCTTCTATCTTTTGAGCCATATTCTCCTGAATTTCTTTAAGTGATTTTTGTGTTTCCATTGCAAGGGCTTCTAACTTAGTCATGTTCCCCTGTATTTCTTTAAGCGATTTATTTATGTCATTTTCATGTTCCTCTAACAGCATCATGACCAGTGATTTTTAAATCCAAAATTTGTTTTTCTGGTGTGCTGTGATATCCAGGACTTACTGTTGTTGGAGAATTGGGTTCAGATGCTGCCATATTGCCTTGAATTCTGTTAGTAATGTTCCTGCACTTGCCTTTTGCCACCTGGTTATCTCTGGTATTAGTAGGTTCTGCTGTCATTGACTCTTTCTTGGACCTCCTGTGGGCCTGTAAGGATATTTTTGCACCTCTAGATGACTGGGTTTCCCCTAGCTCAGACTGCTTATGTGATGTCCTACTCTTGGGTGCTGTTGGAGCTCTAGTGTACCTTGTCCCAAGCAATGCTATACTCGGGTTGTCTCTGTGTACCTGGTGTTGCCTGTCTGGTCTGCTAGGTAGTGAAGATGGTGGATGTTGTGAAGACCCCTTCCAGACACTGATCTCTCTATATGGCAAACAGCCCAGGACAGAGCATGTTGCTTGATTTCAAATATTCTGCTGATGCTTGTTCTTGAATGTCCTACCAAATAACCTGCTCCTGTCCATTCTTGAGAGTATCAGGAGGTAGGATCTTCCCCGTGTCAGATATGGCAGAGGTCAGAGGTCCTCCACATCTGATGGAAAGGGGCAGTGGCAATTAACCTGCTCTGGCAGTTCTCTAGAGAGTATCAGGAAGTGGGATCTTCCCCATGTCAGATGTGGCGCAAGTCTCTACCTGAGCTGGCTGCTTGGCCACAGGAGCCAAGATGGTGGGGACCTCAGACCACTGGGCTCTCTTTAACTGTGGGACTTCCTGCTGGTCAAATGCTCCCCTGAGGATATGTGCCCAGGCAGCTGTGGAACTGCCCAGCTCCCTCATACGGTGAGAATACAGGCAGGCAATGTCCTCAGCAATCCTTCACTCTGGTGTCCTCTGAGTACCTGGCTGAGCTGGATGCTTTGTTGTAAAAAGGTTAATTACTGTACAGATCACTTCTGAATATCAGAGGAAATAAATATGGGATCAAACACATGTAATCTCAGAACATACATAATTTAACAGGTAGATACAATGCGATTGTAAAGAGTTTGATGGAAAGTGATTTAGTGATATGTTGACGAACCTACAGATATTATATTTGCATGCCTCAGCATTCTGAGATAATATTTCTCACAATATAAGAGACTAAAGTTTCTGCTGGAACACATGGCCACATAGCAACATACCTGAGATCACTTATTGCTTAAGACTATGAAGGAGCATTTGTTTTCTCAGATGTTGGTGATTTGGATTTTATAGGTCAAACTCATACATTATTCCCATCAATTTAAAACAGTTCTGCTCTCTCAGGATGCAGTGATATTTTTATCATGCATCACCATCATTTTCTAATTTTATGTTTTTTTTGAATAAGAAATGTATCCATGGAGGTGATCACTGGTGAAGAGATTAGCAAGGTATAGTGAGCTGTAGGTTCATCCTCAGCAGCATCACTTTATTTATAGATGGATGTTTACAAAGATGAGAAAGCCACTATAGGACTGTGATGAGGAGGCAATAAACGAACACTCAAAATTACAATTTCTGAGCAAGTTTAAAGGTTAACATTTCAGTCATCTCATTCTTCGGGCAGCTTCCTGATCCCCCAGGGTTTCTGACACACTCAGGATGTGGTTATAACACTGTGTCTTGCACAGTAATAGACCGCAGAGTCATCAGATGTCAGGCTGTTGAGTTGCATGTAGGCTGTGCTGGAGGATGTGTCAGCAGTCAGTGTGGCCTTGCCCTTGAACTTCTCATTGTAGTTAGTTTTGCCATTTCCAGGATAAATCTCTCCAATCCATTCAAGGCCCTGTCCAGGCCTCTGCTTTACCCAGCCCATCCAGTTGCTTGTGAAGGTGTAGCCAGAAGCCTTGCAGGACAGCTTCACTGAAGCCCCAGGGCTCACCAGCTCAGCCCCAGACTGCTGCAGCTGGACCTGCGATTGGACACCTGTGTAGAGAAAGGCAGAGTAGATGTCATTGTCACCTCAAGTCCTGTCTCCTTTTCAGATTTGTAACTGCTGAGCCCCTTACCTGCAGTGACTGACAGGAGGAAGAGAATGTCCCAGGTCCATGCCATGGTTAGAGCCAGTGTTTTCAGTGACTGTGGAGAGGACACTGATCATGGGTTGTTTTCAGGGTATGGAGGTCCCTGTATTTACTCACATGGACTGTGGTAATTTGCATACTCATGAGCAGGGTACTTCTTAGGTAAGAATCTAGTCCACCTGGAGAAGAACTGGATAGGAAAGACTGAAAAGGCACATAGGTCAGGTAGCAGAATGTTCAGGTCTAAGACCTAATACTTGAGGAAGTGCATCCAATACACTAACCATGAGCCCTGGACACACGTGATGACTGTAACTTCAGGGGTTAATCTCTCAATAAATTTTTGCCCTGAATCTGTTGTTCCACTTTGGCACAAGGTTAAAACATGGATTTACGTATAGTGCTTTCTGATGATGATAAAGATGAAGATGAAGATGATGATGGTGATGATGATGATGATTTTGATGGTAAATTCCAAAAATAGTTAAGTTTTGATTATTAGATACTTCTTTCAGAAAAATGTAAAAAGACTTGTTAAAATTGAAGATTATCACAGGAAATTTTATATAGGTATAATAATGGAAATGATAAAAGTATTCCTAAGTTGATTGAAAAATGGAATTATCAACATTTTCTGATAAAGTTGAAGATTTACATGGAAAATATTTCTGATAAAACTAAAGAAATATATAGAAAAACATGTTAAAATTGAAGATTATCATGGAAATTATACACATAATATGGTAGGCATAAAAATAATTCTAAGTTGATTGAAAGTAGAATTATAAACATTTTCAGGTAAAATTGACATTTCCCACATAAATATTCAATTCTAACATAAAATGTTTCTATTTCATTTTCAATTAATTTTGCAATGTATTTATGTCTACCATTTTGCTCTTTAATTTTCTATGAAAATTGTCAATTTTAACGGGTTTTTCTATATATCTCCTTTATTTTATCACAAATATTTTCCACATAAATCTTCAATTTTCTTATAAAATGTTTTTACTTCCTGTTTCAATTAAAGAACACGCTTTTCAAAAATTATAAATAAACCCCCAAAAAAGAAAGTTCTCTCAGATAAATGCAAGTAACGTTTGCCTTTATTACAGGTCATACTTCAAAATTCACTAAAATTAATAAAAGTAAATGTGGTTAAATATTTATAGGACAATGAGTATTACCATACTATTATGATTAACTAGATTATAGATGTAAGCTATTGATGTGTAAACAAAGAATTTTATCACTGAGGCATGGATATATACATATATATATGTATGTATATATCCATAAATGAATCAAAAATTTATAATGTTTTAGAAAAGGTGGATGCAACTACATATAACTGTATTAAGACAGTCTCAAAATCACAGACATTAAATGGAGATAAGATTTCATGTCCTTTGACCCTATTCTCTGTATTTTATATTCTTTTCCATGATTTATGATGATTCTTGATTCTCGTATGAGAGGTTGAATCACCTGTTGCTGAATACTCTGTCAATCATTCTCAACAGTCTAACCACTCATGAATGTGTGCATCATTCTTTACACATAGCACATACAAGCCTCTGTGACCAAGGCTCAGACAGTCTACTGGGTATAAATATAAATATTTATAAGGGAGTTTGACATCATGAGCATTAGCAATATACCCAGGTACTATATTATCTTTAAACATGGGATTTAACCACACTTACCTGGAATGAAGACTTTCCTAGGACAATTGGCAAAAAAATAATAAATAAAATTATGGCCTTTCCCAGCAATTAACCTCTCACACAGTACTCAAATGTCTCTACATCTTACTGTAGAAATGCTCATACATTCATGTTTATTCACAGCATGTTATTCATAATCTTTTAACAGAATATAGAGGAAGGAATCATCCCAGATTTCTAATAAAGTGTAAATTAAAAAAGGAAAAATTTGTACATAGAGAAAAGCAAATATTACTCAGTGATAAAACATGAATTATCTGATCTATAAATATATGGAACTGGAAAAATATACTGAATAAGTCATCCCATGTCCATGCGGCAGGTGCTTCATGTTCTCATTCATACCTAAGATTTCAATATTGTGATTGGTGTATTTAATTGCAAAAGCTGGGAGAACAGAATTGGGCTTTTAGAGTATGAGGAATTTACAAAGATGATATAGTAAAATAGAGATAAAAATTGAGAGCATTTGGTTTTAAAATTGAGCAGATTATAAGAGCCAGAGCAGTTGCATGACTCCAAGGAAAAAGTGTCGTCCAGACACAATGGGACTGATGCACATATGAATTTACAGAGACTGTGGATGCAGGCAAAGAGCCTGAATCAAGTAAACCTAGATAAAAAAAAATCCTCATGTTGGGAGAAGGAAGTGGAAACAGGATATCAGCCCTACACAAAAAGAATTGTGATTGACTCTCACATGTAAAGGAATAATTAGTTTTCTCCAGTGGAGTCTCACAGGGGTTGCTAAGAACAGTTAATCAGGAAGACATGCTTATCAGTTGATAGCCAAATAAATAAATAAATAAAAAATATAAAAAAAAAAAACAAAAAATCAAAACAAAACAAAAAACCTCAGTGGAATTTTTGCGGACATTTTTTTCTAATATTGCCTTGTTCAACTCCTTTGTCTCATTTATGTTTTGCCCATATATCATGATTACACAGTTGTGATTCTCTCTCTCTCTCTCTCTCTCTCTCTCTCTCTCTCTCTCTCTCTCTCTCTCTCTCCCTAGCTTGCTCTGTTTGTCTTCATTTTTGTTTTTTGTTTGTTTCTTTTTGTTTTTAATCCCCCTTTAAATTAATTTCTGTTTTTTTCTTATATTCAAAAAGAAACAAATATGTGTTTTCTTGAATATGGAGGGACTTAGGATCTGGAAATAGTTTGAGGTGGGGAATTCAGTTATTAGAATACATTGCATTGCTTTTTTCCAAGTTACAAAAACCAAATAAAAACAAGTGAACATAAATCGACAAACTGTTTAGCAGAGAATCTTTACTGTGTTTGAGTATGGAGATATCACGTTAATCACTGCAGTGCATATCATTTAGTACACTTAGTAAAGAAAAACACAGAGGACACAGAGTCCACTCCACATTGACCTCATCTCTCTATGGGGATTCCTGGCCTTATTGTGCCCCCTGCTGGTCATGAGCTCCCTGGAAAATAGGTTTTTCAAGGCTTACAGTGAAGATGCAGTACCAGGCATAAGGAAAAAAAAAGAAAGAAAGAAAAAAAAAAACATATCCAAGTAACTTCAGGGTTGACAGAGTTCCACTGAAGAGAGAGATGGCTCTAGTATATCTGGAAATAATGATTTATACATCAGCGATTTTAAGTTGTAAAAATATTACTACAATGTCTCTCTTGAAGCTAGGTTCAGCCTTGTGGGCAGTTGGATCCAGTTCTATGAGTTCCCATTTCTAAAAATGTATTGACAGTAGATGAAAGGCTTTTCCTGACTTCATCAGAGTACACCTGGGACAGAACACCAGTATTCAGAGCATAGAACTCTGTTTTTAGAGCACTCTGTGTTCAGAGACCTGTAATGAGAATCCCTCCATGGTGAGTCAGGACTGCACAAGGGCATTGTACACCTGAACTCTTATCAGGTATAATAAAACCACAAAACCTGAATAAATCAAGCAAATCAAAATTAAATCATGCAAATGTGTGAAATAGCTGAGTAGCAAATGTGTTTACTTATAAGTGTAATTCTTATAATTCTTATTGCTTGGATCAGCATGGTAGAATGTGAGGGTTGGATTTCACATATTTTCCTCTCAGGTTAACACATCCACCTTGGTGCATGTGTTCTCTGCTTTCCCTACCAAAAATGGGTAACCAGGTTTTTAAAATATTACAATACCATAGAGAGGGACTTCCAAGAACAAACACAAAGTTTTAGATCTATTGGCATTTGATAACTGAAGATAAAAAATACACTCTTTTTTTCTTTGGTAGTATTCTAGGTATTGCTTATGTACTACTGAATGGCACATGTATGTGTATATACATAGCACTGATTTGACACACAATATTGTGAGTTAATGAAATAAATGTAGTCAGAGATTTATTGAAAATTACCAATTGAAGTCAGAAGGTTATAAGGAGGTAGATATGATCATTAAATATTTCACACAAAAATAAAAATGTCAAAGAAAAGCAAATTCATTCTAAAGATAAAATCAACAATTTATGTGTGATTAGAATTTACATGTATATGAATATTTCACACTGTGCATATTTCATCTGTAATTTCAATGCATATTTCACTCTTTCATTTATTTAAATTTTATTAGATATTTTCTTTATTTTTATTTCAAATGTTATCCCATTTCATGGTTTCCCATTCAAAACCCACTGTCCCATCCACCCTTCCACTGCTCACCAACCCACCCACGCCTGCTTCCCTGTCCTGGCATTCCCCTCTGCTGGTGAACTGACCAAGGGCATCTCCTCTCATTGATGTCTGACAAGGTCACGCTCCGTTACATATGCAGCTAGAGCCATGGGTCCATCCAGGTGTACACTTCGGTTGGTGGTTTAACCCCTGGAGCTCTGGAGATACTGGATGGTTCATATTTTTGTTCCTCCTATGGTGCTGCAAGCCCCTAGAGTTCCTTGGATCCTTTCTCTAGCTCCTCCATGGGGGACATTGAGCTCAGTCCAATGATGGGATGAGAATATTCCCCTTGTGTTTCTCAGGCAATAGCAAAGCCTCTCAGGAAACAGCTGCATCAGGCACCTGTCAGCTACCACTTATTGACATTCACATTACTGTCTGGCTTTGGTAGCTGTATATGCAATGTAACACCAGGTGGGGCAGTATCTAGACGGCCTTTGCTTCAGGCTCTGCTCCACACATTGTTTCTGAATCCCCCCATAGGTATTTTGTTTGCTCTTCTAAGAAGTACAAAAATATCCACACTTTTGTGTTGTCTGTGAATTATGTCTTGGTTATTCCTAGCTTCTGGGCTCATATCCACTTATCACTGAGTGCATATCATGTGTATTCTTTTGTGATTGGGTTATCTCATGCTGGATGATATTTACTAGTTCCATCCATATGCCTAGGAATTTCATGAATTCATTGTTTTTAATATCTGACTAGTACTCCATTGTGTAAATGTACCATGTTTTCTGTATCCATTCCTCTGTTGAGGGACATCTGGGTTCTTTCTAGCTATTTGCTATTATAAATAAGTCTGCTATGAATATAGTGGGGCATATATAATTATTAAATATTGGAGCTTCTGGGTATATGTTCAGGATATATCCAGAAGAATATTCAGTGGTATAGCATGGTCCTCAGACAGTACTATAACAAATTTTCTGAGGAACAGACAGATTGATTTCCAAAGTAGTTAGGCAAGCTTGCAATCCCACCAGCAAAGAAGTGTTCCTCTTTTCCACCTCTTTGCTAGTATCTGCTGTCACCTGAGATCATGATCTTAGCCATTTTGACTGGTATGAGTTGGAATCTCAGGATTGGTTTAATTTGCATTTTCTTGATGACTAAGGATATTGAACATTAAGGTTATTCTCACCTATTAGGTATTCCTCAGTTTAGAATCCCTGGTTTAACATTCTACTCCATTTTTAATAGGGTTATTTGTTTCTCTGCAGTCTAACTTCATGAGTTCTTTGTATATATTGGAAATTAGCCCTCTATCAGATGTAGAGTTTGTAAAACTCTTTACCCATTTCATCAGTTGCTGTTTTGTACTATTAGTGATGTCCTTTGCTTTACAGAAGCCTAGTAATTTTATGAGGTCCCATTTGTCAATGCTTGATCTCAGAGCATAAGCTATTAGTGGTCTGTTGAGGAAATTTTCCCCTGTACCAATGTACAATGAGGCTCCTCCCCACTATCTTTTCTATTAGTTTCAGTTTATCTGATTTTATATGGAGGTCCTTGATCAACTTGGACTTGAGCTTTGTGTAAGTAGAAAAGAATGGATTCATTTGGATTCTTCTGCATTATAACTAGCCATTGAACCAGCACCATTTGTTCAAAAGGCTATATTTTTCCGCTGGATGGTTTTACTTCCTTTGTCAAAGATCAAGTAACCATAGTCGTGTGGGTTCATTTCTGGGTCTTGAATTCTTTTACATTGATACTCCTGCCACTCACTGTACCAATACTATATATATTTTAACAATTGCTGAACCGTACAGCTTGAGGTTCAAGATGTTAATTCTCCAGAAGTTCTTTTATTGTTGAGAATAGTTTTAGGTATCCTAGGTTTTTTTTATTTGAGATGAATTTGAGAATTGTTCTTTCTAGCTCTTTGAAGAGTTGAGTTGGAATTTTGATGAAGATTGCATTGAATCTGTATATTGCTTTTGGCAAGATGGTCAATTTTGCTATATTTATCCTGCCAATGCACTAGCATGGGAGATCTTTCCATCTTCTAAGGTCTTCTTCAATTTCTTTCTTCAGAGACTTGAAGTTCTTGTCATATAGATCTTTCACTTGTTTTGTTAGATCACACCAAGATACTTTATATTGTTTGTGACTGTTGTGAAGGGTATCATTTCCCTAATTTCTTTTTCTGCCTATTTATACTTTGAGTATGGAAAGTCTTCTGAATTGTTTGAGTTAATTTTATATTTAGCCGCTTTGATGAAGTTGTTTAATAAACTGTACGAATTCTCTGGAGGAGTTTTGGGAGTCACTTAATTAAAGCATCATATCATCTGCAAATAGTGACAGTGTGACATCGTCCTTTCCAATTTGTAACCCTTTGACCTCCTTTTATTGTCAATTGCTCTAGCTAGAATTTCAAGTACCATATTGAAGAGATAGGGAGAGGAAGGGCAACCTTGCCTGGTCCCTGATTTTAGTGGGATTGCTTCAAGTTTCTCTCCATTTAGTTTGATGTTGGCTACTGGTTTGCTGTGTATTGCTTTTACTATGTTTAGGTATGGGCTTTGAATTCCTGTTCTTTCCAAGACTTTTAATATGAACTGATGCTGAATTTTTTCAAATGCTTTTTCAGTATTTAATAAAATAACCATGTGCTTTTGTCTTTGAAATTATTTATGCAGTGGACTTCATTGATGAATTTCCATATAATGAACCATTCCTGCATACTTGGAATGAAGTCCACTTGATTGTGGTAAAGAATCATTTTGATGTGTTCTTGGATTAGGTTGGCAAGAATTATCTTGAGTATTTTTACTCGGATATTCAAAAGGAAATCTGGTTGGCAGTTGGCAATGTTTTGTTGGATCTTTGTGTGGTTTTCCCATCAAAATTGTGACTTCATTGATCACGTTGAGTTATGTTGCTTCTCATTCTATTTTGTGGAATAGTTTGAAGAGTATTGGTATTAGCTCTTCTTTGAAAGTCTGATACAATTCTGCACTATACTGATCTGCTCCTGGGCTTTTTTTTCTTTTTTCTTTCTTTCTTTCTTTCTTTCTTTCTTTCTTTCTTTCTTTCTTTCTTTCTTTCTTTCTTTCTTTCTTTGTTTCTTTCTTTCTTTCTTTCTTTCTTTTTGTTTGTTTGGCAGTCTTTTAATTATTGCTTCTATCTCTTTAAGGGTTATGGAACTGTTTAACTGTTTTAGATGGTATATCTGATCATGGTTTAACTTTGGTATTTGGTATTCGTATAGGAAACTCCATTTAATTCAGATTTTTCCATTTGTGTTGAGTATAGACTTTTATACTAAGATATAATGATTTTCTGAATTTCCTCAGTTTCTTTTGTTATATCTCCCTTTTCATTTCTGATGTTGTTAATTTGAATATTGTCTTTGTGCGCTCTGGTTAGACTGGCTAAGGGTTTATTTATCTTGTTTATTTTCTCAAAGAACTAGCTCCTGATTTTCTTGGTCTTTTTATAGTTTGTTTTGTTTCTATTCAGTTGGTTTCACCTCAGAGTTTGATTATTTCCTGCTTTTGCCTCCTCGTGGGTATATTTGCTTATTTTTGTTCTAGAGCTTTCAGGTGTGCTGTCAAGCTGCTAGCGTATACTCTTTCTAGTTTCTTTTTGAGGAACTCAGAGCTATTTTATTTCTTCCTACCATAGCTTTCATTGTGTCCCATAAATTTGAGTATGTTGTGGCTTAATTTTCATTAATGTTTTTAATTTCTTTCATTAAGGTAGTTATGCACGTCCTTAAAGTCCTCTGTCATCATTATGAGATGAGATTTTAAATCTACATCTTGCTTTGCTAGTGTGTTCAGGTATGCAGGACTTGCTGTGGTGGGAGAACTGGTTTCTGATGATGCCAAGTAGCTTTGGCTTCTGTTGGTAAGGTTCTTGTGCTTGTAGCCTTGGTTTCTGTTGGTAAGGTTCTTGTGCTTGGCTTTCACCATCTATGTTATCTATGATATTAGTTGGTCTTGCTGTCTTTGGCTGGAGTTTGTCCCTGCTTTGGGCCTGTAAGCCTATGTCAGCACTCCTAGGAAACCAGCCCACTTTTGGCAGGACCCATTATCAGAGGTCTATGGAACAACCCCTCCTGCCAGGTACAGATGGTGGACAGAAGGATCCTGCCCCGACTGCTCCACTTTCCTGCACACAGTGTCTTCCTATCTGATTAGACAATTATTGGATTTAAAGTGGAAAGCACACTTCCGGGCCTGGGACTGAGAACACTCATGGCAGAATGGCTCTCACCTGGTGGAACTTGTGTGTAGAGGCGAGAACTCCCATTTTAATCCACCCATATATATTCTATTTCCCCTTCCTAAGGATATCTATTCCCCTCCAGTAGATTCTTCCTCTTATCTCATCTCTGTGATGCATCCTGCCTATATAGCAGCTAATTTCCACATTCAAGCAAATATATACATATTCATCTTTTAGGGTCAGAGTTGATCCACTTTAACTAAGAGTTTTCCTGTGGTTCCATCCACTCACCAGGAAATTTCATGATTTTATATATTTTAACAGATGTGTAATATTCTGTTGTTTAGATATCTTTTCATTTTCTGCTTTTATTAAAATAGATTTTCTTTTCTATACAATATATCCTATATACTTCCCCCTACCTCTACTACTCCCAGTTCTTCCTGTCCACAATCATATGGACCCAACACCTTCTACCCCTCATTACAAAGAAAGAGGCTGCTAAAAGATAAAAATACAACTTAAAGAAATTAGTATAATGTAAAACAAAAATTATAACATGAAATTTGGACAAGGCAAATCGAGAAAAGGAAAAAGTACCAAGTCAATGACCGAGAATCAGAGACACATTTGTTCATATGCTCAGGATTCCATAAAACTACATGAAAACAAATACTGAAGCCCATACTAGATTTTATGCAAAAAGAAAGACCTTGAAACACAGAGATGTAAATGGAAATCCTCCATCAAATCCCAGTTTTAAGATCTGCAGGAAGTCCTAAGTAGAAGTGGCTGAAACGCTGTAAGAGCCAGTGTGGAAAACCATAATGGACCCTCACCAACAGCCTGGAGGGCTGGCAGGATAAAGGTCCTGAGAAAAACAAAGAAGAGCCTCTCCCAGGAACTGCTGGTTACAGGGAAGTTCTGAGATAAACCGCAGGATGTTCCAGTATTCACAAACAACAGATGTCTCCACCAGATGACCCTTATCTCTTCCTGCTGAAACTGCCAAATGCCTTTGACCATCCCTTCTTTGTTCTTGCCTTGAGGCAAGCTCCTCCTCTGAAAGCCTTAAAACCTGTGAACTCTGGTGCATTAAAGGAGACCTCGACAATTGAACCCTGCCTGGTCTCCTTCTTTCTCTCCCCCTTTTTGACGCTCAGGTAGCACCTCTTTGGAACCCTGTATAACTGGACCTGCTGGACAGGTCAATCCAGAGGGGAAGGAGGACACCAGGAGACCAAGAACATCTAAATAACCTGAGCAATTGTCATGTGGATGAAAAGAAACTGAAGCAGCAAGCACAGGACTGACATAGGTGAAAGCATCAAGGCCTCCATATGTATGTGCTAGCTTTCAGTTTAGTACAACACATTTTCTTGCAATTATTCCATTGATGACTTCTAGGCTATTTTGAATTTTGGCTAATACCCATAAAGCACCAAGAAATGTGATAGAACAAGTGTCTCTAGTATGATGCAGAATCTTTTGTGTCAAGGCTTGAGAGTGACATAGATAAATATTAATGAGATCTATTCCCAGCTTCAAGTTAAACAACAACAATGATCCCCACAGTGGATGCACACAGCAGGGAGCTTTGTTGAATGAGGTGTCTGAGAATTTCAAAATAACTTTTTCAAAATAAGTTTGAATGATGTATAATACAAAACTTGCCAAAGGTATTCCTTCCTGCCCCAATGTATTCACTATATGAGATGCATCCATATTAAGCACAAGGCATTCATATTTTAAGGGGAAAATCATTTCCTACATGAACATTCAAAATTAGCATTCTGACTACAGAGATATCTTACTATATCAAACACTGAGATTTCCATGATCCACAGGTGTCTATGTGCTGGCTGGTTGTGTGGTCAACAATTTAACCAAAAGCAAATGCTCTATAAAACAAGAGTGATCTCCAGGTATTTGGTGGGAGACTGTGAGAGATGATGCTGAGTTAGCATGCTGAGACTAGGAAGAAAGGAAGAATGGGATGAAAGATCTAAGTATAATTGTGGAACTCATCTCAATTAACATGTACATACATTTAGTTGATTACAAAGTTCTGTGAATAGGTGTCCAACTTACAGGAGTTATATGTACATGACAGTGTATTCTGATACACATACATGACATTCTAAGAGACTGAAGTTTCTGCTAGACAATATACCCAGAGCTTACAGCACACATTCAGGTCACTTAAGACTCTGAAACAAGTGCTTAATATATTAGCTGTTATTTATGTGGATTTTAATGGTAAAATTCATATTATATTTCATTCCAAGCGACTCCATTCAAAGTTTCAATCCCTTGGAACTCAGATATTTTTAGTCCTGGGAATTATCACAGTATCTTTTTTATATTGTTTTATTAAGGAAGGAAATGTCAATGGAAGTGTTCTCTGGTGGAAAAAAAAAACCTCAAGATACAATGTCCACAATTAGAATCACTATATTCCCAACTATTAAAAACTTGACAAATAACATGTACTACTGTGGAAGAGAGGGAGACAAAAGGGCACTCAGAATGACCAGTTCCAAGCAACTCTTCAGAATAATCTCCATCTTCTCAGTATAGTGGAAACTTCCTCCTCTTTTAAGGTTTAGGATGTAGTTACACATCTGTGTCTATCATAGTATTAGACTGTAAAGTCCTCATATGTCTAGCTGCTAAGTTGCATGTAGGCTGTGCCAAAGGATTTGCCTGAAGTCAGTGTGGCCTTGCCCTTGAACTTCTTATTGTAGTTAGTATCAATTTGTAGTTACTCAGGATCAATATGTCCAATCCATTCCAGGCCCAGTCCAAGTCTCTGTCACCCAGCTCATGTATTTACTGCTAAACATGTAGCCAGATACCTTGCAGGACAACTTCCCTGAAGCCTCAGGCCTTAGCAGCTTAGGTTCAGACTGCTGTAGCTGAACTTGGGAGTGGATGCCCGTGGAGAGAAAGGCAGAGAGGATGGCACTGTCTTCTCCTCAAATTTTGAACTGGTGAGGTGCTTACCTGCAGTTACTGACAGAAGGAAGAGAAAGACCCAGCTCCATTCCATGATTATAGTCAGTGTGTTCAGGGACTGTGGAGAAGACACTGATCATATGCTGTTTCAGGGGGTGAACATCCCTGTATTTACTACCATAAACTCAAGTAATTTGCATGTTCATGAGCATATTACATACAGACCTAGTCCAGATGGAGAAGAAAAATAGAAGGTACATAGGTCAAGCAGCAGGATGCTCCTGTTCAAGTCCTAATTCTGTCTGAGAAAATGCATCCCAAACACTTTTTCTGAGCCATGTGCAAATGCTGATCATTTAGCATCAGGAAATAGGCCAAGAATCATAAGGTCCGAGATGAGGAGGATACAATGTCTGTTCCAGAACTGGGAGTAACTGAGATCAGCAGAACCCAGAAACCCAGTGACTCCACCAGACCAGTGGCATAGGTTCCTTCTGGTCTGTCTGGGCCAGTGAACTGAGCAGACATCGGGTGCAATCTCCACAGCCAGTCCTACAACACCCAGAGGAAGCTCAACTTCTAGGTGCTCAAACACACCCAGGATCCCAAGATTCCAGGAGGTTGCTCACAACAGGATCTCAAGGTCCCAGAGGCAGCTTGACTTCCAGGATCTCAGACATACCCAGGATCTCAGGATCACAACAGGTTAGTATCATTGGATAATCTGTTGCTGAATATACTGTCAATCATTCTAAACAGCCTGACGACTCGTGAATGTCTGCATCAGTCTTTACACAGGGCATGTTTGAACCTCTGTGATCAAGGCTCAAACAGTCTCCTGGATATAAATATAAATATTTTAACACAGGTTGACAACATGACCCTTAGCACTACAACTAGAGCCTTTACATCTCTAAACCAGATCTTTAACCACACTTACCTGGTATGAAGTCTTTCCTATGAAAATATGGCCAAAAAATAAAAAATAAAATTATTGTTAACCAGAAATAACCTTCTCACACATGTACTCAAATGACTCTACATCTTATTGTAGAGGTGCTCATGCATTCATGTTATTCACAGCATGTTATTCACGATCTTTTAACAATATAGAGGAAAAAAATCATTGCAGAATTCTAATAAAGCATAAATAAAAAAGACAAATTTGTACATATAGAAAAGTGATTATTTCTCTGTGAAAAAACATGAATTATCTTATCTATAAATATATGGAACTGGAAAGAAATATACCAAATAGGTCACCACATCCATGAGTCAAGTGCTTCATGTTCTTATTCATATGTGTTCCAAGATTTCAATATTGTGTTTGGGGTACTTAACTGTAGAAGCTGAGAGAATAGAATTGGTCCAATAGAGTATGAGGAATTTACAAAGATGTTATAGTAAAATAGAGATAAAAATTGAGAGTAAATTGTTTCAATATTGAGCAGATAATAAGATACAGTGTGGTTGCAGGACTCTAAGGAAAGAGAGTCTTCCAGACACAACTGGATGCATGCACATATGAATTCACAGAGATTGTGGCTGCAGGCACAGAGCATGGAACAAGTCAACCCAAATAAAATCCCAATTTGGGAGAAAGAAGTGGGCACAGGATCTCAGACCTAATCAAAAAGAACTGCAACTACTATCACATATGAAGGAATAATTAATTTTCCCAGTGGAATCTCACAGGGTAGATTAAACACAGTTAATCATGAAGACATGCTTAGCAGTTGATAATCAAAAACCTGAATTCAATAATAGTATATTTGCAAACAGTTTTTACTAATATTGCCTTGTTCAAATACTTTTGTCTCACTCATGTTTTGCCTATATATCATGACTACAGAGTTGTGAGACTTTATTAGTCTCTCTCTCTCTCTCTCTCTCTCTCTCTCTCTCTCTCTCTCTCTCTCCTCTTCTCTTCTCTATTCTCTCTCTGTCTCCCTCCATTGCTTTCTGTGTATGTCTCATATTTTATTGGTTTTGTTTTGTTTCTGCTTGGTTTTAATCCCCCTTTAAATTCTTTATTCGCTTATATTCAGAAAGGAAAAAGTGTGTATTTGCATGAATTTGGGGGGAAGGAAGGATCTGGAAATATTTGAATTTGGGAAAATGAGTTATTAGAATAAATTGTATCACTTTTTTTTCAAAATGTTCTAAAAACCTAATAAAAACAAGTGAACATAAATCTGCAAAATGTTTAGCAAAGAATCTTTATGGTGTTTGAGCATGGAGACATCACATGTTAAACAGTTAAACCGCAGTGCAGATCAGTTAGTACACTTAATAAAGAAAACCACAGAGTACATAGAGTGCCCTCCATAACTACCTCATCTCTTTATGTGGATTCATGGCTTCATTGTGCCATCTGCTGGTCACAAGCCTCCCTGAAAATAAGTTTTTCATGGCTTACACCAAAGTTGCCTTGTCTAGCCTAAGGGGAAAAAACATATCCATGTAACTTCAGTGTTGACATAGTTCCTCTAGTTTGCCTGGGGATAATGATTTATGCATCAGCGATTTTAAGTTGTGCCAATATTACCATAATGTCTCTCTTGAAGCCAGGTTTCTCCTTGCTGGCTGTTGGATCCAGTTCCAGGAGTTTCCATTCATAAAAATGTAATGGCAGTAGATAACAGGCTCTTTCCTGACATCATCATAATATGCCTGGGCTAGAACACCTGTGTTCATAGGGTCAATCACTCCACCTACGTTGTTTAGTAGACACAGTGAACAGATTTATAATGGTACACAGGATTAAGACTATATACATAAACAAATAAATGTTGAAGCAGCTCAGGACCTGGCTGCACTCTGAGAAGCTGAAACAGTTTTAAACCTACTGCTAAAATCCTCCTTTATTCACAAAATGGAGACATAGTGGAAAAAATTGCATAAATTGTGAAATAGAACAATCCAAATGAAAGGTCGGATCCTAAAGAGCTGTAATGAAAATCCCTCTATGGTGCCCCTGGAGTGCACATGGTCCTTGTAAACATGAACTCATAGCAGATGTAGTTAACACCACAAAACCTGACTAAATCAAGCAATTCAAAATTAAAGTTTGTGCATATGGGAAATAGCTGAGAAGCACATATGTTTATTTGTAAGTTTGGCCATATAGTTCTTATTGCTTGGATCAGCATGGAAGAATGTGAGTGTTAGATTTCATTTATTTTCATATCAGGTTAGCACATCTACCTTGGTGCATAGATTGTGCGCTGGCTCTTTAGGGATGGGTAGTAATACTTACTATAAACCCACCAAATGTTTGCTAGCCACTCCAGACCCTTCCCTGAGGACTGATAAATCCAGGCCATACCTATTACATAAGTGCTCAGTGAAAGCCCAAGAAAGAGCAAATCAGACTGAAGGTCTGTGAGGGCTTCAATATCCCAGGATCAGACTCTTCCAGAGTAACCTGGGACAGGACATCTGTGAAGAAAATAATACATATGATAAGGTTAGACTAGAGTAAGAATAGAGAACTTCATCCCTTAGGAAGCCTAGGGACTCACATGTAGGGAAAATCAGCAGCAGGAATAAGGAACTTCATGTCTTCACACCTATGAGCTCATCACTGGATTTTTAACTTAAGTTTGAATGGAGGCAGGACAGCTTTGCATCCCCTTATCAAGTGCTCACTCTGATGGTGTGGTTAAAATTTAGGACTCTAGAGGAAATAATTTGTGATAGGAAACAAAGGAGCTCCCCTCTGATCCCCATATAGAGTAGCTAACTGAATACAAGAGTCCTCAGAATGAAACACTTCAGATGAATGCGGTATAGATTTAGCAAGATTGAGAGAGATGCTTTGTCTAACCGCAAGGGTCCTGACTCTGCTCACTCATCCAGGGATCATTACCTCGTATTTTTCCATGAAGGGCACATGGATATCTCAAACCAGTGATGTATCTCCAGCCTTTGTCTTGCTCTGTGCCTGAGCCAGAGACTGCCACCTATATGAGTCTTGTCAAAACATATTTTTGTTCACATACATACATACATGCATACATACATACATACATACATACATACACACACACATATGGAGAATGTAGACTTAGTATAAGACTAAGAGTCATCAGCATGCAGACAGATGTGAATGCTATAATTACACAAAAAGGAATGATGGTTCATTAACTTTACTTATCTGTCAACTTCCTGGTTCATATTTTTCTGATTTCTGTTTATTTACTTGTTAGTGCCTTCATTTATTTTCACTGCATTCTATTTGTTAAAATTTTAAAAGGAGAAAATCCTACTTCTTTTGTTCAGTTCTATCAGATGTTGGGCATCATGGAGGACAGCACAGTGGGCAAAAGGTGTCCTAAAAGTAAATCTAAAATCCCAGATAGATGTGGTATACAAACCTTGGACAGAGCACAAGATTTAAGGATTCTCATACCCTAATCATAAGATAGGAAAGTAATGTACTTGATACCAGAAGGTCACCAAGGTTGTGAACAGAGGCCTTCAAATTTCAAACTTTGTAGTAAACACTATCTAAATTAATACATAAGGAACAAGGGTATGATGTTGGTGTGAAGACATCATTTCTTCACTATCATTAGGATTCTTGACATCCACAAGGACAGACTTTTTTTAATTTATTGAAATATTTTTTATTTACATTTCAAATGATTTCCCCTTTTCTGGGTCCCCACTCACCGCAAGTCCCATAAGCCGTCTTCCCTCCTCCTGTTCCTCCATCTAGCACTTCCCACTTCCCTGTTCTGGAATTACCCTATACTCTTGCACTGAGTCTTTCCAGAACCAGGGGCCACTCCTCCATTCTTTTTGGACATCATTTAATTTGTGGATGATGTCTTGGGTATTCAAAGTTTCTAGGCTAATATCCACTTATCAGTGAAGGCATACCATGATTGATCTTTTGAGACTGAGTTACCTCACTTAGTATGATGTTCTCCAGCTCCATCCATTTGTCTAAGAATTTCATGAATTCATTGCTTCTAATGGCTGACTAGTACTCCATTGTGTAAATATACCACATTTTTTGTATCCATTCCTCCGTTGAAGGACGCCTGGGTTCTTTCCAGCTTCTGGCTACTACAAATAAGGCTGCTATGAACATAGTGGAGCATGTGTTCTTATTGCATGCTGAAGAATCCTCTGGATATATGCCCAGTACTGGTATAACCAGGTCCTCAGGAAGTGCCAGGCCCAGTTTTCTGAGGAACCGCCAGACTGATTTCCAAAGTGGTTGCACCATCTTGCAATCCCACCAGCAGTAGAGGAGTGTTCCTCTTTCTCCACATCCTCACCAACACCTGCTGTCTCCTGAGTTTTTGACCTTAGCCATTCTGACTGGTGTGAGGTGAAATCTCAGGGTTGTTTTGATTTGCATTTCCCTAATGATTAATGATGTTGAACATTTCTTAAGGTTTTTCTCAGCTCTCCGAAGTTCTTCATGTTAATTTGTTTAGCTCCGTACCCCACTTTTTAATGGGGTTATTTGGTTCTCTGGATTCTACATTCCCAAGTTTTTGTATATATTAGATATTAGCCCTCTGTCAGATGTAGGGTTGGTGAAGATCCTTTCCCAATCTGTTGGTTGACGTTTTGTCCTTTTGACAGTGTCTTTTGCTTTACAGAAACTTTGTAGTTTTATGAGGTCCCATTTGTCAATTCTTGATCTTAGAGCATAAGCTATTGGTGTTCTATACAGGAACATTTCCCCTGTGCCCATGTCCTCCAGGGTCTTCCCCAGTTTCTTTTCGATTAGTTTCAGTGTGTTAGGTTTTATGTGGAGGTCCTTGATCCATTTGGAGTTGAGCTTAGTACAAGGAGATAAGAATGGATCGATTCGCATTCTTCTGCATGCTGACCTCCAATTGAACCAGCACCATTTGTTGAAAAGACTATCTTTTTTCCACTGGATGCTTTCAGCTCCTTTGTCGAAGATCAAGTGACCATAGTTGTGTGGGTTCATTTCTGTGTCTTCAATCCTATTCCATTGATCCCCATGCCTGATACTGTACCAATTCCAGGCAGTTTTTATCACTATTGCTCTGTAGTAAAGTTTAAAGTCTGGGATACTGAATCCCCCAGAAGTTCTTTTACTGTTGAGAGTAGTTTTTAGCTATCCTGGGTTTTTTATTCCAGATGAAATTAAGAATTGCTCTTTCTAGATCTATGAAAAACTGGGTTGGGATTTTTATGGGGATAGCATTGAATCTGTAGATTGCCTTTGGAAAGATGGCAATTTTAATTATATAAATCCTGCCAGTCCACGAGTATGGAAGATTTTTCCATTTTCTGAGATCTTCTTAGATTTCCTTCTTCAGAGATCTGACGTTCTTGTCATATAGGTCTTTCACTTGTTAGGTTAGAGTCACCCCAAGATACGTTATGCTGTTTGTAGCTATTGTGAAGGGAGTCATTTCCCTAATTTCTTTCTCAGTCTGCTTATCCTTTGAATATATAAAGGCGACTGATTTGCTTGCGTTGATTTTGTAGCCAGCTACTTTGCTGAAGTTGTTTATCAGCTGTAGGAGTTCTCTGGTAGAGTTTTTAGGGTCACGTAAGTATACTATCATATCATCTGCAAATAGTGATAGTTTGACTTCTTCCTTTCCAATTTGTATCCCTTTGACTTGCTTATGTTGTCTAATTGCTCTAGCTAGGACTTCAAGAACTATATTGAAAAGATATGGAGAGAGGGGGCAGCCTTGTCTAGTTCATGATTTTAGTGGAATTGCTTCAAGTTTCTCTCCATTTAGTTTGATGTTGGCTACCGGTTTGCTATATATTGTTTTTACTATGTTTATATATGGGCCTTGAATTCCTGTCTTTTCCAGGACTTTTAGCATGAAAGGATGCTGAATTTTGTCAAATGCTTTTTCAGCATCTAATGAAATGATCATGTGTTTTTTTTTTTTGTTGAGTTTGTTTATGTAGTGGATAGCATTTATGGATTTCCTTATATTGAAACATCTCTGCATACCTGGGATGAAGCCTACTTGATCATGGTGGATGATGGTTTTGATGTGTTCTTGGATTCAGTGAGCAAGAATTTTATTTAGTATTTTTGCATCGATATTCTTAGTTGGATCTTTGTGTGGTTTTGGTATCAGCATAATAGTGGCTTTGAAGAAGGAGTTGGGTAGTGTTCCTTCTGTTTCTATTTGGTGGAAAAGTTTGAAGAGTATTGGTGTTAAGTCTTCTTTGAAGGTCTTATAGAATTCTGCACTGAAGCCATCTGGTCCTGTCCTTTTTTTGGTCAGAAGCATATCTATGACCCCTTCTATTTCTGTAGGGTTTAAGGGTATGTTTAGATGGTCTATTTGATCCTGGTTTAATTTTGGTAATTGGTATCTGTCTAAGAAAATGGCCATTTCCTCCAGATTCTCCAGTTGTGTTGAGTACAGGTTTTTGTAGTAGGATCTGATGATTTTTTGAATTTCCTCGGATTCTGTTGTAATATCTCCGTTTTCATTTCTAATTTTGTTAATTTGGATACTTTCTCTGTGCCCTTTGTTTAGTCTGGTTAAGGGTTTATCTATCTTGTTGATTTTTTCATAGAACCAGCTTTTGGTTTGTTGATTCTTTGTATGATTCTCTTGGTTTCTACTTGATTGATTTCAGCCTTGAGTTTGTTGATTTCCTGTCTTCTTCTCCTCCTGGGTGAATTAGCTTCTTCTTGTTCCAGGGCTTTCAGTTGTTCCATTAATCTTCTTGTGTATGCTCTCTCGAATTTCTTTTTGGAGGCACTCAAAGCTATTTTTCCTCTTAGCACTGCTTTCATTGTGTCCCATAGATTTGTGTATGTTGTGCCTTCATTTTCATTAAATTCTAAGAAATCTTTGATTTCTTCCTTTATTTCTTCCTTGACCAAGGTATCATTGATAGAGTATTGTTCAGTTTCCATGTGTATGTGGAATTTCTGTTGTTTTTACGGTTATTAAAGACCACTTTTAGTCCATAGTGATCTGATAGGAGGCATGGGATTATTTAAATCTTCTTATATTTGTTGAGGTCTGTCTTGTAACCAACTACATGATCTATTTTGGAGAAGGTACCATAAGGTGCTGAGAAAAACGTATATTCTTTTGCTTTGGAATGAAAAGTTCTCTATATATCTGTTAACTCCAATTGGTTCAAAGCTTCAATTAGTTTCACTGTCTCCCTGTTTAGTTTCTGTTTTCCTGATCGGTCCATTGGTAACAGTGGAGTGTTGAAGTCACCCACAATTATTGTGTTAGGTGCAATGTGTACTTTGAGCTTTAGTAAAGTTTTTTTTTATGAATGAGGGCATCCTTGTATTTGGGGCATAGATGTTCAGGATTGAGAGTTCTTCTTGTTGGATTTTTCCTTTGACCAGCAAGTAGTGACTTTCCATGTCTTTTTTGATGACATTAGGTTGAAAGTCAATTTTACCTGAAATTAGAATGGCAACTCCTGCTTGTTTCCTGAGACCATTTGCTTGTACAATTGTCTTCCAGCCTTTTACTCTAAGGCAGTTTTTGTCTTTGACACTGAGGTGTGTTTCGTGTATGTAGCAAAATGTAGGGTCCTGTTTACATAACCAGTCTGTTAGTCTATGTCTTTTTATCGGGGAATTGAGTCCATTAAAGTTAAGACATATTAAGGAGTAGTGGTTATTGCTTCCTATCATTTTTTTATGTTAATTTTATACATGTGTGGTTATCTTCTTTGGGTCTGATGAAAGAAGCTTAATATCCTGTTTTTTCCAGGGTATAGTTTCCCTCATTGTAATGGTGTTTTCCCCCTATTATCCTTTGTAGGGCTGGGTTTGCAGAAAGATATTGTGTAAATTTGGTTTTGTCATGGAATATCTTGGTTTCTCCATCTATAGTAATTGAGAGTTTCGCTGGGTATAGTAGCCTCGGCTGTAATTTGTGTTCTCTTAGAGTCCGCATGAGCTCCCCCCAGGATCTTCTAGCTTTCATGGTCTCTGGTGAGAAATCTGGTGTAATTCTGATAGGTCTTCCTTTATATGTTACTTGCCCTTTTTCTCTTACTGCCCTAAGTATTCTTTCTTTGTTTAGTACATTTGGGGTTTTGATTATTATGTGACAGGAGGTATTTCTGTTCTGGTCCAGTCTGTTTGGAGTTCTGTAGGCTTCTTGTATATTCATGGGCATCTCTCTCTTTAGGTTCGGGAAGGTTTTTTTTCCATAATTTTATTGAGGATATTTGCTGACCCTTTAAGTTGTAAATCTTCACTCTCATCAATGCCTATAATCCTTAGGTTTGGTCTTCTCATTGTGTCCTGGATTTCCTGGATGTTTTGGGTTACAAGCTTTTTGCATTTTGCATTTTCTTTAACTGTTGAGTCCATGGCTTCTATGGTATCTTTGGCATCTGAGATTCTTTCTTCTATCTCTTGTAGTCTGTTGTTGATATTTGCATCTATGGTCCCTGATTTCTTCTCAAGGTTTTCTATCTTCAAAGTTGTCTCCCTTTGTGCTTTCTTAGTTGTTTCTACTTCTGTTTTTAGATCCTGGAAGTTTTTGCTCAGTTCTGTCATTTGCTTGTTTGTGTTTTCCGCTAATTCTTTAAGAGATTTTTGTGTTTCCTCTTTCATGACTTCTGCCTGTTGATCAAAGTTCTCCCGTATTTCTTTAAATGATTTTTGTGTTTCCTTCTTATTGGTGTTTTTATTCTCCTGAATTTCTTTCAATGATTTTTGTGTTTCCCTTGTAAGGGCTTCTAATTTTTGTTCCACTTTCTCCTGAATTTCTTTAAGTATGTCCTTCATGTGTTCCTGTACCAGCATCATGACCAGTGATTTTAAATCCAAATCTTGTTTTTCTGGTGTGTTGGGGTATCCAGGCCTTGCTATTCTTGGAGAATTGGCTTCAGATGCTGCCATAATGCCTTGGTTTCTGTTATTAAAGTTCCTACATTTGCCTTTAGCCATCTAGTTCTCCCAGGTGTTAGATGGTCTTATTGTCACTGACTGGTGCTTCAACCTACTGTGGATCTTTAAGTTTATCTCTGCAACACTGGATGACTGGGTTTCCTCTGGCACAGATTACTGATATGCTGCCTTCCTCTTTTGTGCCTTTGGAGCCCTTCTTAGTCTTGCCTCAAGCAATGTTATATTTACATTGTCAAGGTTAACCAGGTGTTCTCTGTCTGCTCTAATATGAAGCAAAGATAGTGTGGTGGGGGGTCACTCCCTCTGTTTATTCTCACATAGGACACAGGTCCCCCAATGGACTGGCTTGTAGATGAACCACCTATGTGCTCAGTTCCTGAGTGCAGGCAGACCCCTAGTGGTTTGCACCACCAGAGATCTAAGCTCAGGGTGATACAGTTCCTAGTGACCCTTTTCTGTCCCGGCAGACAGCAAATATGGCCGTGGGGATTCTCTCCTTCCTCAGCTCTCTGGGCAGGACACAAGCTCTCTGTAGGGTGGGCTGGCAGACAAACCACCTAAATGCTCAGTTCCTGAATGCAGGCAGACTCCTGGCGGTTTGCACCACCAGAGATCTAAAGCTCAGGGTGATACAGTACCTAGTGACCCTTTTCTGTCCTGGCAGTCAGCGAGTATGGCAGCGAGGCTTCTCTCCTTCCGCAGCTCTCTGAGCAGGACACAGGCCCTGCGCCCAGCAGGCTGGCAGACAAACTGCCTATGTGCTCAGTTCCTGAGTGCAGGCAGACCCCTGGCGGTTTGCACCACCAGAGATCTAAAGCTCAGGGTAATACAGTACCTAGTGATCCTTTTCTGTCCCAGCAGGCAGCAAATATCACAAGGACAGAACTTTAATTAAGTTCTTTCTTATCTCTTATCCTGAGTCACCAAATTTATACATGGGATTAATATTACAGATTTGAACTTTGAACTATTAAAACTTTATTATGAACAATAAAGAATGATTTGGCAGCAGTGCAGCAGTGGCTGGTCCATCCGAAGGGCCATCAGTAGTGGAACCAAGGCGACATAGGGTCCAGTTAGGCCCTGCGCCCATGACCACTGACCTTCTCTGGCCAGCCGGGCTACAAGCACCTGTGGATTTCCGGTGCCTTTCACCGCACAGAACCCACATCAGAACTCTGCTCCCCGCCAGTCACGAGAGACTCGCCTCCATCTTGGTTTCGGACTCCAGAAAGATCAGACAGACTGAGGTACACAAACATAACCGGAGGCCAACATCGCGGGGGGTCTAAGCCCGACGAGCGTTGGCCTGCACCCAGGCCCTGGGCTGTTCGGTGGACCATCGGGATGCCAACCCAGCCAGGAGGTTTTTTTGCACGCGCTGGCGCGCGCGGCGCCATTTTGCCTACAGGACGCCAGAGAGCTCTAGCAGGCAAAGCCATAACAGGCATAGCCTGAGGCTAACAACGCAGGGGTCTAGGCCCCAACAGGCCCTGGACTGACCCCAAGAACTGGGCGGCTTGGTGGGCCATCTGTGTGTCAACCCGCCCAGGAGGTTGTTAGCCCAGCAGACTCTCCCTGCACTTTCAGGGAGCGGGAGTGCACATGCCCGCCATCCTGGCCACCAGACAGACCCAGTTAACAGTCATAGCCCAAGGGGAACTTTGCTCGGACCTTGGCCTCCCAGGCTTCTACCTGGACCAGAGCAGCCAGGCTAGCCTTGTGTGCACCAACCCGGTTGGGAGATCGGCTGCCCAGCAGAGAGATCAGCAGGCAGAAAAGGTCCCCACCATCAGCACTCCCTGAAGGTGCAAACAGGCTCCATCTGGTTCACAGACACAATCTGGGGCAAAGCTAGAAGATCCTGGGCAGATTTCATGCAGACTCTAAGAGAATACAAATGTCAGCCAAGACTACTATACCCAGCAAAACTCTCAATCACAATAGATGGAGGAACCAAGACATTCCATGACAAAACCAAATTTACACAATATATTTCCACAAACCCAGCTCTACAAAGAATAATAGGAGGAAAACTCCAATACAAGGAGGGAAACTACACCCTGGATAAAGTAAGATAGTAACCTTCCTTCATCAAACCCAAAAGAAGATAATCACTCAAATATAAAAATAACATCAAAAATGATAGGAAGTAATAATCTCTATTCCTTAATATGTCTTAACATCAATGGATTCAATTCCCCAATAAAAAGACATAGGCTAACAGACTGGATAAGGAAACAGGACCCTACATTTTGCTGCATACAGGAAACACACCTAAATGTCAAAGACAAAAACTACCTTAGAGTAAAGGGCTGGAAGACAATTTTACAAGCCAATGGTCTCAGGAAACGAGCCAGAGTAGCCATTCTAATATCAGATAAAATCGACTTTCAACCTAAAGTCATCAAAAGAGACACTGAGGGACACTTCTTGCTGGTCAAAGGAAAAATCCACCAAAAAGAACTTTCAATTCTGAACATCTATGCTCCAAATACAAGGGCACCCTCATTCGTAAAAGAAAATTTACTAAAGCTCAAAGCACACATTGCACCTAACACAATAATTGTGGGGGACTTCAACACTCCACTCTCCTCAATGGACCGATCAGGAAAACAGAAACTAAACAGGGACACAGCAAAACTAATTGAAGCTTTAGACCAATTGGATTTGAAGGATATTTATAGAACACTTCACCCTAAAGCAAAAGAATATACCTTTTTCTCAGCACCTCATGGTACCTTCTCCAAAATAGACCATATAATTGGTCACAAGAAAGACTTCAACAAATACAAGAAGATCGAACTAATCCCATGCCTCCTATCAGATCACTATGGTGTAAGAGTGGTTTTCAATAGCAAGAAAAACAACAGAAAGCCCACATACACATGGAGGCTGAACAATACTCTACTCAATGACACCTTGGCCAAAGAAGAAATAAAAAAAGAAATCAGAGACTCTTTAGAATTTAATGAAAATGAAGGTACAACATACCCAAATCTTTGGGACACAATGAAAGCAGTGCTAAGAGGAAAACTCATAGCCCTGAGTGCCTCCAAAAAGAAAATGGAGAGAGCATATACTAGCAGCTTAGTGACACATCTGAAAGCCCTGGAACAAAAAGAAGCTATTTCACCAAGGAGGAGTAGAAGACAGGAAATCATCAAACTCAGGGCTGAAATCAATCAAGTGGAAACAAAGAGAACCATACAAAGAATCAACGAGTCCAGGAGCTGGTCCTTTGAGAAAATCAACAAGACAGATAAACCCTTAGCCAGACTGAACAAAGGGAACAGAGAAAGTATTCAAATCAACAAAATTAGAAATGAAAAGGGAGATATTACAACAGAAACTGAGGAAATCCAAAAAATCACCAGATCCTACTACAAAAGCCTATACTCAACACAACTGGAGAATCTGGAGGAAATGGACAATTTCCTAGACAGATACCAAATACCAAAATTAAATCCGGACCAAATAGATCATCTAAACAGTCCCATAACCCCTAAAGAAATAGAAGGGGTCATAAAAAGACTTCCAACCAAAAAAGCACAGGACCAGATGGTTTCAGTGCAGAATTCTATCAGACCTTCAAAGAAGACCTAACACCAATACTCTTCAAACTGTTCCACAAAATAGAAACAGAAGGAACCCTACACAATTCCTTCTACGAAGCCACAATTACGCTGAGACCAAAACCACATAAAGAGCCAACAAAGAAAGAAAACATCAGACCAATCTCCCTTATGAACATCGATGCAAAAATACTCAATAAAATTCTTGCCAACAGAATCCAAGAACACATCAAAACGATCATCCACCATGATCAAGTAGGCTTTATCCTGGGAATGCAGGGTTGGTTCAATATACGGAAATCCATCAATGCAATCCACTACATAAACAAACTCAAAGAACAAAACCACATGGTCATTTCATTGGATGCTGAAAAAGCATTTGACAAAATTCAGCATCCTTTCATGCTTAAAGTCTTGGAAAGAACAGGAATTCAAGGCCCATACCTAAACATCATTAAAGCAATATACAGCAAACCGGTAGCCAGCATCAAACTAAATGGAGAGAAACTTGAAGCAATCCCTCTAAAATCAGGGACTAGACAGTGCTGCCCCTTTCTCCTTATCTTTTCAATACTGTACGTGAAGTACTAGCTCGGGCAATTCGACAACATAAGGAGGTCAAAGGGATACAAATTGGAAAGGAAGAAGTCAAACTATCATTATTTGCAGACGACACGATAGTCTACCTACGTGATCAAAAAACTCCACTAGAGAACTCCTACAGTTGAAAAACAACTTCAGCAAAGTGGCAAGTTATAAAATCAACTCAAGCAAATCAGTGGCCTTCCTATACTCAAAGGATAAGCAGGCTGAGATAGAAATTAGGGAAATGACCCCCTTCACAATAGCCACAAACAGTATAAAGTATCTTGGGGTGACTCTTACCAAACATGTGAAAGATCTGTATGAAAAGAACTTCAAGACTCTGAAGAAGGAAATGGAAGAAGACCTCAAAAAATGGGAAAACCTCCTATGCTCATGGATCGGCAGGATCAA